>NC_088399.1:79891953-80191953 GCF_034236695.1 Oncorhynchus nerka
CCTCTACACTGTGACTTTCAGAACACAGCTATGTGGGTAATGGCTAATGCATCACCTCTACACTGTGACTTTCAGAACACAGCTCTGTGGGTAATGGCTAATGCATCACCTCTACACTGTGACTTTCAGAACACAGCTACACTGTGTCAGAACACAGCTCTGGGTAATGGCTAATGCATCACCTCTACACTGTGACTTTCAGAACACAGCTCTGTGGGTAATGGCTAATGCATCACCTCTACACTGTGACTTTCAGAACACAGCTCTGTGGGTAATGGCTAATGCATCACCTCTACACTGTGACTTTCAGAACACAGCTCTGTGGGTAATGGCTAATGCATCACCTCTACACTGTGACTTTCAGAACACAGCTCTCTGGGTAATGACTAATGCATCACCTCTACACTGTGACTTTCAGAACACAGCTCTCTGGGTAATGGCTAATGCATCACCTCTACACTGTGACTTTCAGAACACAGCTCTGTGGGTAATGGCTAATGCATCACCTCTACACTGTGACTTTCAGAACACAGCTCTGGGTAATGGCTAATGCATCACCTCTACATTGTGACTTTCAGAAAGCTCATCACATCACCTCTACACTGTGACTTTCAGAACACAGCTCTCTGGGTAATGGCTAATGCATCACCTCTACACTGTGACTTTCAGAACACAGCTCTGTGGGTAATGGCTAATGCATCACCTCTACACTGTGACTTTCAGAACACAGCTCTGTGGGTAATGGCTAATGCATCACCTCTACACTGTGACTTTCAGAACACAGCTCTGTGGGTAATGGCTAATGCATCACCTCTACATTGTGACTTTCAGAACACAGCTCTGTGGGTAATGGCTAATGCATCACCTCTACACTGTGACTTTCAGAACACAGCTCTCTGGGTAATGGCTAATGGATCACCTCTACACTGTGACTTTCAGAACACAGCTCTGTGGGTAATGGCTAATGCATCACCTCTACACTGTGACTTTCAGAACACAGCTCTGTGGGTAATGGCTAATGCATCACCTCTACACTGTGACTTTCAGAACACAGCTCTGTGGGTAATGGCTAATGCATCACCTCTACACTGTGACTTTCAGAACACAGCTCTGTGGGTAATGGCTAATGCATCACCTCTACACTGTGACTTTCAGAACACAGCTCTGTGGGTAATGGCTAATGCATCACCTCTACACTGTGACTTTCAGAACACAGCTCTGTGGGTAATGGCTAATGCATCACCTCTACACTGTGACTTTCAGAACACAGCTCTGTGGGTAATGGCTAATGCATCACCTCTACACTGTGACTTTCAGAACACAGCTCTGTGGGTAATGGCTAATGCATCACCTCTACACTGTGACTTTCAGAACACAGCTCTGTGGGTAATGGCTAATGCATCACCTCTACATTGTGACTTTCAGAACACAGCTCTGTGGGTAATGGCTAATGCATCACCTCTACACTGTGACTTTCAGAACACAGCTCTCTGGGTAATGGCTAATGCATCACCTCTACACTGTGACTTTCAGAACACGGCTCTCTGGGTAATGACTAATGCATCACCTCTACACTGTGACTTTCAGAACACAGCTCTGTGGGTAATGGCTAATGCATCACCTCTACACTGTGACTTTCAGAACACAGCTCTGTGGGTAATGGCTAATGCATCACCTCTACACTGTGACTTTCAGAACACAGCTCTGTGGGTAATGGCTAATGCATCACCTCTACACTGTGACTTTCAGAACACAGCTCTGTGGGTAATGGCTAATGCATCACCTCTACACTGTGACTTTCAGAACACAGCTCTGTGGGTAATGGCTAATGCATCACCTCTACACTGTGACTTTCAGAACACAGCTCTGTGGGTAATGGCTAATGCATCACCTCTACACTGTGACTTTCAGAACACAGCTATGTGGGTAATGGCTAATGCATCACCTCTACACTGTGACTTTCAGAACACAGCTCTGTGGGTAATGGCTAATGCATCACCTCTACACTGTGACTTTCAGAACACAGCTCTGTCGGTAATGGCTAATGCATCACCTCTACACTGTGACTTTCAGAACACAGCTCTGTGGGTAATGGCTAATGCATCACCTCTACACTGTGACTTTCAGAACACAGCTCTGTGGGTAATGGCTAATGCAATTTTCCCGCTGAGAAAAGGTTCATGTAATGAGGCTGAGGTGGTTTTCTGCATAAGATTTCTATGTTGAAAAAGTGTGATATTGAACTTACTTTCTGAATTATGCCGCAGTACGTGGAGACGGAGAGGAAATTAGGAGGCGGAATGGAGCGTGTGGGCAGGAGGTAGGTTAAGGCAACAAAGCCAAGGGGGGAGGTTTTGATTAAAAAGAAAGGAGGATGGAAAAAGAGCGGTGAGAGAAGAGCGAAAACAACAAAACTTCTATCAAAACACTTAGCGAACAACAGGAAATGATGAAGTGAGAGTGAATTGAAGGTCAGAAATTCGCCAGGCAATCTGGAGTCCAGGGAGACAAGAGTATGGATTCAAATGATTGACCTTTCATAGAGAGATGACACATTTCTAGCTACTATAGAGGGAAGAAGAAATGGTTTGGGAATATCAATTGTTGTGATGAGTAGCTTGAAATACAGGCAAGTATGGAAGGTCAGAAAGGGGTGAAGTATGTTATGGTGGATGGGAGGGAGGGATTGGTTTGGGAGGGAGGGAGGGATTGGTTTGGGCGGGAGAGAGGGAGGGATTGGTTTGGGAGGGAGGGATTGGTTTGGGAGGGAGGGAGGGATTGGTTTGGGAGGGAGGGAGGGATTGGTTTGGGAGGGAGGGAGGGAGGGATTGGTTTGGGAGGGAGGGAGGGATTGGTTTGGGAGGGAGGGAGGGAAGGATTGGGAGGGAGGGAGGGATTGGTTTGGGAGGGAGGGAGGGATTGGTTTGGGAGGGAGGGAGGGATTGGTTTGGGAGGGAGGGAAGGATTGGTTTGGGAGGGAGGGAGGGATTGGTTTGGGAGGGAGGGGGATTAGTTTGGGAGGGAGGGTGGGAGGGATTGGTTTGGGAGGGAGGGAGGGAAGGATTGGTTTGGGAGGGAGGGAGGGAAGGATTGGTTTGGGAGGGAGCGATTTGTTTGGGAGGGAGGGAGGGAGGGAAGGATTGGTTTGGGAGGGAGGGATTGGTTTGGGAGGGAGGGAGGGATTGGTTTGGGAGGGAGGGAGGGATTGGTTTGGGAGGGAGGGAGGGAAGGAAGGATTGGTTTGGGAGGGAGGGAGGAATTGGTTTGGGAGGGAGGGAGGGAAGGATTGGTTTGGGAGGGAGGGAGGGATTGGTTTGGGAGGGAGGGAAGGATTGGTTTGGGAGGGAGGGAGGGAAGGATTGGTTTGGGAGGGAGCGATTTGTTAGGGAGGGAGGGAAGGATTGGTTTGGGAGGGAGGGAGGGATTGGTTTGGGAGGGAGGGAGGGAGGGATTGGTTTGGGAGGGAGGGAGGGATTGGTTTGGGAAGGAGGGAGGAAGGAATTTATTGATTGTTATTGTTAAAGAAGCGGCAGCAATTTTGGCCTCAATTGTTCCTTAACTAGCACCATTCATATCAAACTACACTCATCTCCAACACATACAAACAAAACATACTCACAGACACAAACATACTCACACTTTGTGACACAGACACACACACATGCAGAAATGACTGCTAACATATACACCCACAGTTGTACACAAACTACTCCAGGCCTTAGTTTATTCCCCCAACTCCAGTAACAACATAACGTTGTGTTTCTTTTCATTCAAATCAATCACAGGTGACCTTCTGTTGCTGCTAAGGAGAGCTCAGAAGCCTGATTAGGCTTGGCTATGCTTGTTAGTGCTCCTGTTTTCCTGCCTCCTCGCACACACACACACGCCCGCAAACACACACACACACGCACACACGCACGCACGCACGCCCGCACGCACGCCCGCACGCCCGCACGCCCGCACGCACGCACGCACGCGTAAACACACACTGTCACGCCCTGAACATAGAGAGCCTTTTTATTCTCTATGTTGGTTAGGTCGGGGTGTGACTAGGGTGGGTAATCTAGGTTGTTCATTTCTATGTTGGCCTGGTATGGTTCCCAATCAGAGGCAGCTGTTTTTCGTTGTCTCTGATTGGGGATCATATTGAGGCAGCCATTTCCCCACTGTGTTTTGTGGGATCTGGTTAATGTGTAGCACTCCATTGTCTTCACGTTTCGTTCATTCTTTATTGTTTTTGTGCGTTTCAGTTAATAAACATGTGGAAACCATATCACGCTGCACCTTGGTCCGATGATTCTTACGACGAACGTGACACTCACGCATGCACACACAAACACACACACACACAACACACACACACACACACACAAGCTCTCACACACAACAACACACAAACACACACTAGCTCTCACACACAGACACACAAACACACACAAGCACACACACACACGGTTTGTTCCACAGCTGATTTTTGTAATGATGTCCTGCTGAATCCGTTGCGTAGAACAATAGAAATGTCTGCTTATTGTGACTACGAGATCCGTCTAACCATCCATCCACATTCACCATATAAGGCAATTCCTAGGGCCACAACTTTTTCTCAACAGATCACATTGACAGGAAACATCCCAAACATACAGGGATGTTTAACCCACTGGTGGGGATCCATAGGCACACAACCCAGTCTCTCATTAATGATGTACTATATGTACAAATGAGCACAATGTTTTTATGTATTAATAGCACAAACTCATGATGGAGTTCCATGCGCCATGAGTTTGTGCTATTGGTACACTGAGCATGTGTATATACCATGGACTCAGGGTTGGGTATGTTTCCATCCTCCATATGGTTAAAGATGGAGGGTATATTGTATGTGTGTTCCTACGTGGTAAAAGATTCCACCTTAAAATGATTAAACTCACACAACCTAAGTAAGCAAAGAAACAGAGGTTGTGGTTGAAATTATGCCCTATTCCCTATATAGTGCACTACTTTTAACCCCAGCCCTCTGGACTAGGGCAGTGAAAAGGGTGCCGTTCGTTTGGGATGCAGCCAAAGAGTCCCACCAGGAAAACTGCTCCTCCATCCCCAAGGCCTAGAGTGAAATCCAATCCTGACCGACTACTAGGTGAATTTATTTCAGCCGACTCCTTTATTTCTTCCTATCACTACAGAGCAGTGCACAGGGTAAAAACAGAGAAAGGGAGATATAAATTCAATAAAACTCAGATAAAGATACGGAAGCAAGGTGGGACTGAGCAAGGTAGCGACAGAGGAGGTAGAGAGGGAGGAGGAGGAGGAGGAGGAGGAGAGGTGGAGGACGAGAGCGGTGGAGGAAGAGAGGTGGAGGAGGAGAGGAGGGATGGAATAGCATTTTACATTTCCATGTCTTATCTCTGGCACCTGACCTCCGCTCAGGGAAGCAAATTTATTAAAATAAATAAATATGCTTTGGCTGGCGGTGTCTCTTTTTTATCTGTCTGGGGGAAAGACAAAGTGCGGATTAATGTGTGTATGAGACAGAGGAAAATGAATGTCGGGAGCAGTCTGAGCGATGGCCCAGGGTCTCTTTCCTATCGACTCCCCTAATGTGATATGAAACACAATAAAGAACATGGGTGACAGACGGGAGCAAGGTAAGTGTGGAGGGGTGGGACATGAACAACACAGGTAGGGACAGGTGAAAAACAAAGAAAGAGGGGGAGAGAGGGAGAGGGAAAGATTGTGTGGGAATGACTGTATGGAGAGGCAGAGGCGGAGTGAGCGAGAGAGAGAGAGAGAGGGAAAACCAAGGTGAAGAGAAAAGCGGACTAAAATATAGGGGGAAAACTGTGAAAAGGAGGGAAAGATTAAAGGAGTAGCCTGAACTCTTTTATCTCATGGCAGAGCCACATCTACTCCTGGGGGGCACATGGAACGGGGGAGCTGGAGGGCACACACCGATGTTGGATGAAGGAGGGAGAGATAAAGGGATGAAAGGAAGGAAAGGAAAATGTGCTGACTTTGAAAATCCGTTTTGTTTGTGTCGTGTTTTACACCTTTTCTCCTCAAGTCTTTCCTGTGTTCTACATGTCTCACACATCCTCTTTTAGAAGTGTGACTCAAACCCCTCCCTCCTTCACTTCCTCTATCATCTCCCCTCCTCTCCTAAGAGTGTGTGTGTTCTTGCATGTGTGTTCCTGTCTCTATTCAAGTGCTCCTGCATTCCTGTGTGTGTGTGTTCCTCCCTCCGATGGTGTGTAAGTGATGGCTCGTGCCCCACCCTTGTCCCACACACCAGCTGTCAGGACAGAGTGTCTGTTGCTCCAGTGGCCCGGGGCAGAGCTTTCATACCCACAATCCCTCACTGGCCAGCGCTCTCTTCCTCTCTCTGACAGACAGAGGGTGCCTTCCAAATGGCACCATATTCCCTATATTGTGCACTCATTTTTACCTAGGTCCATGCGACTCTGGTCAAAAAGTTATTCACTTTGTAGGGAATAGGGTGCAATTTGGGATGCAGACTGAAGATAGCAGCACTGACCTTCCATGCCACTGAGCACCTGAGCATGATGGTCACAGTGAAGAATGGTTATTATGACCAGCAAGATGATTTAAACTATGGACATATATGGAAATATTTCACTTCCATCAAGTTCTACTTACATTTACTGCCTAACCTTTAACCTTTGATTTTAAGATCAGATACATCCCTTTGAGAAACAATGTTGATAAGGTGTTACATGTGCTGCTCTCAGTTTTATTTTATTTATGTGTGTGCATGCGTGTGTGTTATTGGTGCCAAAACACTTTCAAAATTCTCAAAGACTATTTTCAAGAGTACTTGAGGCAAACAGCATAATATCATGTTACTATGTCCTTCCAGCCCCTCCAGCAAAGCCTTGGGCCTTAAGCACAGCTCCCTGTCTCTCTCTGCAGACTCTTTGTACAAAAATGAATATAGGCAAAGGTAAGGGCTCTCTGGCTCTGGCTCTCTCTCTCTCTCTCTCTCTCTCTCTCTCTCTCTCTCTCTCCATTGCGCTCACTCTTGCTCTCTCTCTCCCCCTCTCTCTCTTTCCCACTCTCGTTATCGTTCTATCTATGTCTCTCTCTCTCTCTCTATCTCTCTCTCTCTCTCTCTCTCTCTCTCTCTCTCTCTCTCTCTCTCTCTCTCTCTCTCTCTCTCTCTCTCTCTCTCTCTCTCTCTCTCTCTCTCTCTCTCTCCATTGCGCTCACTCTTGCTCTCTCTCTCCCCCTCTCTCTCTTTCCCACTCTCGTTACCGTTCTATCTATGTCTCTCTCTCTCTCTCTCTCTCTCTCTCTCTCTCTCTCTCCCCCCGGGCTGTGTCCCCTGAAGAGGTGACCTTATCTGAGCTGACAGCGGGACGGTGCCAAGGCAGACTGAGCACCACTCTCCCTCCAGACACACCGGGTCTCTGGAGAGACTCACCCAGGTAGAGATAGACTGAGCATCACTCTCCCTCCAGACACACCACGTCTCTGGAGAGACTCACCCAGGTAGAGATAAACTGAGCACCACTCTCCCTCCAGACACACCAGGTCTCTGGAGAAACTCACCCAGGTAGAGATAAACTGAGCACCACTCTCCCTCCAGACACACCAGGTCTCTGGAGAAACTCACCCAGGTAGAGATAAACTGAGCACCACTCTCCCTCCCGACACACCAGGTCTCTGGAGAGACTCACCCAGGTAAAGATAAACTGAGCACCACTCTCCCTCCAGACACACCAGGTCTCTGGAGAGACTCACCCAGGTAGAGATAACCTGAGCACCACTCTCCCTCCAGACACACCAGGTCTCTGGAGAGACTCACCCAGGTAGAGATAAACTGAGCACCACTCTCCCTCCAGACACACCAGGTCTCTGGAGAGACTCACCCAGGTAGAGAAAAACTGAGCACCACTCTCCCTCCAGACACACCAGGTCTCTGGAGAGACTCACCGAGGTAGAGATAAACTGAGCACCACTCTCCCTCCAGACACACCAGGTCTCTGGAGAGACTCACCCAGGTAGAGATAAACTGAGCACCACTCTCCCTCCAGACACACCAGGTCTCTGGAGATACTCACCCAGGTAGAGATAGACTGAGCACCACTCTCCCTCCAGACACACCAGGTCTCTGGAGAGACTCACCCAGGTAGAGATAAACTGAGCACCACTCTCCCTCCAGACACACCAGGTCTCTGGAGAAACTCACCCAGGTAGAGATAAACTGAGCACCACTCTCCCTCCAGACACACCAGGTCTCTGGAGAGACTCACCCAGGTAGAGATAAACTGAGCACCACTCTCCCTCCAGACACACCAGGTCTCTGGAGAGACTCACACAGGTAGAGATAGACTGAGCACCACTCTCCCTCCAGACACACCAGGTCTCTGGAGAGACTCACCCAGGTAGAGATAGACTGAGCACCACTCTCCCTCCAGACACAGCAGGTCTCTGGAGAGACTCACCCAGGTAGAGATAAACTGAGCACCACTCTCCCTCCAGATACAACAGGTCTCTGGAGAGACTCACCCAGGTAGAGATAGACTGAGCACCACTCTCCCTCCAGACACACCAGGTCTCTGGAGAGACTCACCCAGGTAGAGATAGAGGACAGGGACAAAGAGGAACAAGGAGTGTTTAATGAGTTTGCATTAGACATTCACTCATTAGAATGCCTTAAAAGTATTGTGTTATACCAGACCAACACACATATTTTATATGTGCTGAAATGCTTATGGCAGTAACCATGCTGCTATACTTTTCGTTTAAACCCAGACTATGAGAGTAATTTCCCATAACTGTAATACTGGATACTGGCAGCCAATGTTAGCTCAAATATTTTGGGGCAATGAGCATATGTTCTGTTTTCAGAGCAGAAACAACTTCCAGTGAAGTGAACACTGAGGCTGTACCCTTGCCATTTTAGACAGCAACCAATAGACTATGTGGCTATTTGAGCATAACATAGGCCTTCCAACAAAACCAATGGAGCAAATCTCATAACATTTTCACATGGAAAGAGCTTTTGATTTATATGGCCTAAAGTAGCCTATATGTGGTGTTCAATGCAGGCCTACATTGCATAAGACTTTTAAAAATGTTTTTTACTTGGTATGTTACACCATGGGCCAAATATGAAGCAAGAAACCACTTTACAAAATAAAATGTATTATTATTAACATATAGAGAATTAGACACTGTAGGTTACCCCTCACCTATTGGCTTATTTACATATTCAAGCCTGTCTCAAAATACAGCACTGCCCCTTTAATTAAGACATAAGCTTTTTACCTGATTGGCTTTTCAAAGACAGCTTGAAATTTAGCCTACATGTTTTGTGCTGTTGTGGGAAGCAGTAACTCCCCATTGCTGACCTATAACAAGCAATAAGCCACAAGTGGGTGTGGTATATGGCCAATATACCACGGCTAAGGGGTGTTCTTAGGCACGAGTGCCTGGATACAGTTCTTAGCCGTGGTATATTGGCCACATACCACAAACCTCTGAGGTACCTTATTGCTGTTATAAACTGGTTAACAACATAATTAAAAAACATAATGTTTTTTTCATACCCGTGGTATACGGTCTGATATACCACGGCTGTCAGACAATCAGCATTCAGTGCTCAAACCACCCAGTTTATAATTATCTATAACTTGGGTAATAACTCACTTATTAGCAAAGAACAGATCTGAACAGATCTGAAAAGGGCATTCACTCCCGGGTGATTGGAAGAACGCTTGTGGGCTAACCCTGCCAATAGAATTCTGCTCCGTTGCGCTCTGGCTCTGCCCACAACATAATCACAGACTCAATCTTTCAAAGTTAGATTTGCTTTGGTTTGTTGTATTGAAAAGGGCCTGATATCATGTTGATTCCATCACGGAAAAAATGTTGATCTATATAGTGCAAACTGATGGCGCGAACTCGGGGAATTTGAATCTCTTGCTGCGTCTCTGCACAGCATGGCATTTCTTCTGCTCGGGAGTTCCGCAGGAAGTGCGTGGACCGCAAGCACACAGTTTAGAGGAAACACATCTGGGCGATGGCAATAAGAAAGGGTAGTGATTCTTAGAATTAGAGATGCAAGGGCAGACATGGGCCATTTTGGTTGAAATGCAATTTCATAACCAACTATCTCATTCTTTCTCAATGTTAAGGTATTTTTCTTTCCTTCTTGTTTTCACCTCACCTCCCCCCAAGTTCTTATCCATTTCTCAACCTCTTTTCTACTTCTCTCTCTTTCTCTATCTCTTTTACTCTCTGGAGTGCTAATTGATGAAAATGCATTACCTTCTTCATTTCACTTTTCAGAAGTCTTCAGTGAAAAACAATGATCCTCCACCTCATCATCCTACACAGGGTGGCAACAAAGCACACAGGAAGTAATACGCTTTCTAACACAATTGCTTCAGTGGCCTAGTTAATTGTTCTCTCTCTGTTGGGTAATAAACAAGCAGCAAATTTAACTGAAAAAAACGGACTATCCTGCCAATCCTTGACTTCGGCGATGTCATTTACAAAATAGCCTCCACTCCACTCTACTCAGCAAATTGAATGCGGTGTATCACAGTGCCATCCATTTTGTCACCAAAGCCCCATATACTACCCACCACTGCAACCTGTATGCTCTCGTTGGCTGGCTCTCGTTGGCTGGCCCTCGCTTCATATTTGTCGCCAAACCCGCTGGCTCCAGGTCATCTATAACTCTCTGCTAGGTAAAGCCCCGCCTTATCTCAGCTTACTGGTCACCATAGCAGCATCCACCCATAGCATGCACTCCAGCAGGTATATTTCACTGGTCACCCCCATAGTCAATTCCTCCTTTGGCTGCCTTTCCTTCCAGTTCTCTGCTGCCAATGACTGCAACGAATTGCAAAAATCAGTTGAATACTCATATCTCCCTCACTAACTTTAAGCACCAACTGTCAAAGCAGCTCACAGATCACTGCACCTTTACATGGCCCATCTGTAATTAGCCAATCCTACTCCCTCACCCCCATACTGTTATTTTTGTATTATTATATATATTATTATTTTGCTCCTTTGCACCCCAGTATCTCTACTTGCACATTCATCTTCTGCACATCTATCACTCCAGTGTTTATTTGCTAAATTGTAATTATTTCCCCACCATGGCCTATTTATTGCGTTACCTCCCTTATCTTACTTCATTTGCACACACTGTACATGTACTTTTTTTTCTATTGTGTTATTGACTGTATGTTTGTTTATTCCATGTGTAACTCTGTGTTGTTGTTTATGTTGCACTGCTTTGCTTTATCTTGGCCAGGTCGCAGTTGTAAATGAAAACTTGTTCTCAACTAGCCTACCTGGTTAAATAAACCTCTCTGGGATAGGTGGGACGCTAATGTCCCACCTGGCCAATTGCCAGGGAAAATGCAGAGCGCCAAATTCAAATAAAATGCTATAAAATTCAAACTTTCATTAAATCACACATGTAAGATACCAAATTAAAGCTATAGTCGTTGTGAATCCAGCCGACATGTCAGATTTCAAAAAGGCTTTTTGGCGAAAGCATAAGAAGCTATTATCTGATGATAGCACAACAGTAAACAAGTAAACGCCCTGCAGGCGCTACACAAAACGCAGAAAAAATATATAAATCTGCCTTACCTTTGATGAGCTTCTTTTATTGGCACTCCAATATGTCCCATAAACATCACAAATGGTCCTTTTGTTCAATTAATTCCGTCGATATATATCCAAAATGCCCATTTATTTGGTGCGTTTGATCCAGAAAAACACCGGTTCCAACTTGCGCAATGTGACTACAAAATATCTCAAAAGTTACCTGTAAACTTTGCCAAAACATTTAAAACTACTTTTGTAATACAACTTTAGGTATTTTTTTACGTGAATATTCAATCAAACTGAAGACAGGATGATCTGTGTTCAATGCAGGAGGAAAACAAACTGTAGCTAGCTTTCTGGTCAAGCGCCTCTATCTAACTGTACACATCAAGTTACCCTCGTTCAAGATGGCCGTACTTCTTCATTACACAAAGGAAAAACCTCAACCAATTTCTAAAGACTGTTGACATCCAGTGGAAGTGATAGGAATTGAAAAGAGAGTGACCTCAAAAACCAAAAATCTGAATGGTTTGTCCTCGGGGTTTCGCCTGCTAAAAAAGTGATGTTATACTCACAGACATGATTCGAACAGTTTTAGAAACTTCAGAGTATTTTCTATCCAAATCTACTAATAATATGCATATCTTATATTCTGGGGATGAGTAGTAGGCAGTTGAATTTGGGCTTGAAAATACTGCCCCCTGTCACCAAGAAGTTATATAGACAGGTGTATAGACAGGTGGACTCCAATCAAGTTGTAAAAACATCTGAAGGATGAACAACAGGATGCACAGGATGCTCAGGATGCACCTGAGCTCAACTTCAAGTCTTGCAGCAAAGGGTCTTAATGTAAATAAGCTATTTCTGTTTTTTATTTTGAAAACATTTGCAAAAATGTGTTTTTGCTTCTTCATTATGGGGTATTGTGTGTAGATTTCTGAAAAAGCATAATATTTAATCAATTTCAGAATTGAGGCTGTAACGTAACAAAATGTGGAAAAAGTCAAGGGTTCTGAGTACTTTCCAAAGGCAGTGTATATGTTTGGTGTGGTCGATGTTTGATGCTGTGAAACTTGGGGAAAATGCTCTCAGATGAACAAGTCTTGTCCTGATCAGTTGGTTGGTACAGGCTAGCACATCAGTGGTGGAGCTTGAATGATTGCTCCCTGTCTGATTGCAATAGTTGCAGTGTTTAGCTGTATATAGTCAGCTAACTAGTTGGTTGTTTGTCTTGTTTCTACCCATGTAATTAATGGAACTGGAAATGGAAATGGCACAAACTGCTGGCTATAGCTAGCAAGCTTGTTAGTCTATTAGGCAAGAAAAGTTGGGTAATGCGGTAAATTTGGGCTGCGCTCACAAAGAGTCAAACTTAGCTGTCACTTTCACTAGCTAGCCATATAGACATCCAGCTAACTATCCACCGAAATGAAAGTTAGAGTAATTTGTGTTTATATGTTTGGCTTAGGTCATGGTTTGTCCTGTTTGCTAGGTACAGATATTCATAGGCATTTTCCTATGATTTGACAGCTTAGCTGTAATGTTAGGGTAGATGCCCACACGGTGGAGCTCATAAAATATTGAGTTGGATATTTGTTTACATAGCCAGCTAACAAGTTGCTTGTTTTCTACTGTTTCCACGATGCAATTAATTTGGAAACTGTCCCAGCTACGTAACAAATTAGCTAACATTGGCGAACTCTGTCTGTCAGGCAAGAAAGCGAGAGTTGATTGGAAGCGAGAGAGAGGGGGAGAGCGAATGTGTGTGTGTGTGTGTGTGTGTGTGTGTGTGTGTGTGTGTGTGTGTGTGTGTGTGTGTGTGTGTGTGTGTGTGTGTGTGTGTGTGTGTGTGTGTGTGTGTGTGTGGGTGGAAAGGAGGTGTGTAACTGTATCACACAATTTATTATGGAAACCCTAAGAGGTGATTATTAGGAAGAGAGTCTGTGTGAATGGTTGAGAAAAGGAGAGAGAGGGAAGAAGAAAGAGAGTGTGAGAGGGAGAGAGATTATGTTCCTGACCACAATTGTATCCTATGTGTTGCTCCTCTACCCCTCCCTCTGTTCCTATGTTCCTCTAGGGCAGTGAACGTGAGGGAAGTGATATGGAGAGTCAGGGCTCAGTAGCAGAAGGCAGGGTGGAAGAGGGATTAGAGATGATTGGAGGGATATAGATGTGGAGGGAGGAGTGGACTGAGAGGGGAGTGGAGGGAGAGAGGAAGAGGAGAGTGGAGAGGAAAGTGGAGGGAGAGGAACATGTAGAGGAAGAGGAACATGGAGAGGAGGAGGAAGAGGGAGCGGAGTAGCAGAGGGAGAAGAGGAAGCAGAGGGAGAGGAAGAGGGATGGGAAGTGGGAGAGCACACTCAACATTTCCATTGAGTGTGTCTGCCCAAGTCCCACCATTCATCCTTGTAGCACACAGCCTGGGCCTAAAGTGACAGAGGCAGGGGTTTAAAAGTGGTAGGAACTTATATCTGTTCCAGAGCTTATAATGAATTACAACAAGAACATGGGCGGGGTTGGTAGAAAATGGTGGAAGTATGTGTTTTGGGGGATGCTCAACATTGCCATTGTAAATGTGTACATTGTGTGGGGGACACTGCAAAGGCTCCTTCTCAGAAATCATAGGTGCTGGTCCCTGAAGGCTTTCAGAATGCAGTTTGTGCATTCACTTTGTGGTATGTGGCAGGAGGAGAGGAGCCAAGAGCGTGGCACCATGGCGTGAGGACTGAGTTTTAACTCATCATTTGAAAGCAGGTGAAGTTTGAAGGTTGCCAGAGAGGGTGTGTGGTGTTCATCCGGAGTGAATGCAGAACAAAGTGTGGGAGATGTGTAGAAACGTCCTTTGGGTGCTCTACGTGTTCTGTGCCACTTCGCAGGATGGGGCCGTGCTCCCAGAAGTTCCATGACATGTTGTAGGCTAAATGCAAACGCTAAAGTGACAGTGTGAAATATGAATTTGTCCTATAAATCTATTAAGGAAATTGTCGACTTTTTCAAATTGTCTCTGAACAGTTGTGTTTTCTATCTTCCCTCTTAATCTGTGTCTATCTAATACTTGTTGCATTCTCTTACTTGTTGTTACAATTTCTACATTTTGTGTCAGGCCTGGTCTGTACTAAATGTTATTGAGAGAGGTTACATACATTTTGTAATAGTCTCTGAATAGTTATTTGCATTTTTACATTTTTACTACAGAAGTAAGAATCACTGTCAATCAAATAGCTTACTTTTTACACTGTTTTACAAAGAAGGTTTACAGTAGCCTCATGGTGGACAGCTAGTTTCCATCCTCCTCTGGGTATATTGACTTCAGTACAAAACGTAGGAGACTCATTGTTCTCAAACCCTTCCATAGACGGACACAGTAATTATGACAACTTCCGGAGGACGTCCTCCAGTCTATCAGAGCTCTTAGCATGAACCGACATGTTGTCCAGCCAATCAACGGGTCATATAATTATGATTATTATTATTATTATTTATTTTTTTACCCCTTTTTCTCTCCAATTTCATGGTATCCAATTGTTGTAGTATCAAATCAAATGTATTTATATAGCCCTTCGTACATCAGCTGATATCTCAAAGTGCTGTACAGAAACCCAGCCTAAAACCCCAAACATCAAGCAATGCAGGTTTAGAAGCACAGTGGCTAGGAAAAACTCCCTAGAAAGGCCAAAACCTAGGAAGAAACCTAGAGAGGAACCAGGCTATGGGGTGGCCAGTCCTCTTCTGGCTGTGCCGGGTGGAGATTATAACAGAACATGGCCAAGATGTTAAAATGTTCATAAATGATGGTCGATAATAATAAGGCAGAACAGTTGAAACTGGAGCAGCAGCACAGCCAGGTGGACTGGGGCATGGTCCAGTGCGCGCTGTATGTACATTACATAATATCTTGTCTCATCGCTACAACTCCCGTACGGGCTTGGGAGAGACGAAGGTTGAAAGTCATGCGTCCTCCGATACACAACCCAACCAGCCGTACTGCTTCTTAACACAGCGCGCATCCAACCCGGAAGCCAGCCGCACCAATGTGTCAGAGGGTACACCGTGCAACCTTGGTTAGCGCGCACTGCGCCCGGCCCGCCACAGGAGTCATTGGTGCGCGGTGAGACAAGGACATCCCTACCTACCAAGCCCTCCCTAACCCGGCGCTAGGCCAATTGTGCGTCGCCCCACGGACCTCCCGGTCACGGCCGGTTACGACAGAGCCTGGGCGCGAACTCAGGGACTCTGACGGCACAGCTGGCGCTGCAGTACAGTGCCCTTAACCACTGCGCCACCCGGGAGGCCCGGGTCATATAATTAATCTAGTTCTGAAAGCCTAAGCTACAGCTAGCTAAAACTGCATTGTATAAAATGTGGTTGAGTCGTTGACTCAAAGAGAGAGAAAGACAGCAGTTTAACAGTTTTGAACAAATTAATTTCTTGCAAAATGGAGATTGTCATTTTCTTTCACTTTCAGTTTCACTTACTAGCAAATGCAGCTATCTAGTTTAGCCTACTGAAACACTTGCTTAAACAGAGTGATACTATGTTAGCTAGCTGGCTATAACTTTCCAACACAACCCCGGAACTTTTCAAAGTCAAGGTAAGCTTTTGGTATTACTAATTTATTGGCTCAGGGGCCCACTGGTGTAACTGCTTACTGACTGTACACTGATGTTCCTGCATGATTGTAGTGGGTTTACTATCGCGTTAGTTCTATTAGTGATGCTGATTATGACGTTACTTTAGCTAATATGGTGACATCACACACAGCTGATGTGTCATGTGTTGAAGTCCACAAGTGAAGGGAAGAGAAGGAATACAACGTGGCTGTTATGAGAGTGAACTCTGTTTACATGTGACCAGGGGTGTATTCATTCCGCCAATTCTGTTGAAAAACGTTTAAAGGAAGCAAACGGAACAAAATGGGGATAAACATACCTCACCCAGTTTACTTTTACATTGAACTGGGTGAATGGAATATGAACGAGAGTCATCCTGTCTGCATGAACGCTTGCTATGGCAACAGCTCAGCATCCGACTACAATGCGCTACAGATGGTAGTATGTACAGTCCAGTACATCACAGGGGCCGAGCTCCCTGCCATTAAAGACCTCTATACGAGGCGGTGTCAGAGGAAGGCCCTAAAAATTGTCAAAGATTCCAGCCACCCTAGTCATAGACTGTTCTCTCTGCTACCACACGGCAAGCGGTACCAGAGAACCAGGTCTGGGACCAAAAGGCTCCTGAACAGCTTCTACCCCAAAGACTGCTGAACAGTTAACCAAATGGCTACCCAAACTTTTTGCTTTTCACCCCATACCTACATGTATATCAAAAGCCTGTCAAAAGCTACACGTACATATTAAGTCCCTGTATATTGCTCCGTGTACTGTATATAGTCTGTATATAGCCCTGTTTTTGATATTTTGTTGTTTGTATTTTTATTTTTTTAATTAATAACTTTTGAACTGCATTTTTGGGAAAGGGCTCATAAGTAAGGATTTCAAGGGAAAATCTACACTTCTTGTATTCGGCGCATTTGTCAAATAACTTTTGATTTGATTACATCATAACCTGTTTATAATGTATGTACATTACATCATATCCTGTTAACACTGTATGTACATTGCATAATATCCTGGTAATGCTGTATGTACATTACATAATATTCTTTTAACACTGTATGTCAATTACATAATATACAGTAAACACTGTATGTAAAATACATCATATACTGTTAACACTGTATGTACATTCCATTTATATATATACGGGACGCGACAAGACGAGGACAAAGGACGTCTAACTGCTATGCCATCTTGGTGATGAAAATGACTCTACACTACATCATATTCTGTTAATGTTGTATGTACATTACATCAAATCCTGTTAATAATGTATGTACATTACATCACATCCTGTTAAAAATGTATGTACATTACATCAAATCTTGCTAACATTGTATGTACACTACATCATATTCTTTTACCACTGTGTGTACGTTACACCATATCCTGTTAATGCTGTATGTACATTACATCATATTCTTTGACGCTGTATGTACATTACATCATATCCTATTAACACTTTATCTACATTACATAATATCCTTTTAACACTGTATGTACATTACATAATATCCTGTTAACAATGCATGTCATTACATTATATCCTGTTAATACTATATGTACTTTAAATCATATCCTGTTAATTAATGCTGTAAGTACATTACATCATATCCTGTTAATACAGTATGTACATTACACAATATGCTGTCACCACTATATATATGTACATTACATCATATCCTGTTAACACTGTATATAAAATACATAATATCCCTTTAACGCTGTATGTACATTACATAATATCTTCTTAACACTAAATGCACATTACATCATATCCTGTTAGTGCTGTATGTACATTACATCATATCCTGTTAAGTCTTTATGTACGTTACATAATATCCTTTTAACACGGTATGTACATTACATAATATCCTGTTAACAGTGTATGCACATTACATCATATCCTGTTAATACTGTTTGTACATTACATAATATCCTTTTAACACTGAATGTACTTGACATAATATGCTGTCACCACTGCATGTACATTACATCATATCCTGTTAACACTATGTACATCACGTTATATCCTGTAAAAAGCTGTATGTACATTACATCATATCCTGTTAATGCGTTATGTACATGACATAATATCCTTTGACACTGTATGTACATTACTTAATTTCCTTTGACACTGTATACACATTACATCATATCCTGTTAACACTGTTTGTACATTACATTTGTCCTGTCTAACTGTATGTACATTACATCATATCCTGTTAACACTGTATGTACATTACATCATATCCTTTTAACACTGTATGTACATTACATCATATCCTTTTAACACTGTATGTACATTACATCGTATCCTGTTAACACTGTATGTACATTACATCATATCCTTTTAACACTGTATGTACATTACATCATATCCTGTTAACACTGTATGTACATTACATCATATCCTTTTAACACTGTATGTACATTACATCATATCCTTTTAACACTGTATGTACATTACATCATAACACTGTATGTACATTACATCATATCCTTTTAACACTGTATGTACATTACATCATATCCTTTTAACACTGTATGTACATTACATCATATCCTTTTAACACTGTATGTACATTACATCATATCCTGTTAACACTATATGTACATTACATCATATCCTTTTAACACTGTATGTACATTACATTGTATCCTGTTAACACTGTATGTACATTACATCATATCCTATTAACGCTGTCTGTACATTACATCGTATCCTGTTAACACTGTATGTACATTGCATCATATCATGTTAATAAGGTATGTACATATCCTGTTATTGCAGTATGTGCATTACATCATATCCTGTTAACACTATATATCTTACATAATATCCTTTTAACACTATATGTACATTAGATCATATCCTAGTTCCTGCAAAACTTCTATTCTCTGAATTTGCATCAAGGGCATTGATTTCCCCCTGTATCATGTCATCAGTTTCATGGATAGCCAACTAATAGATAACTCAGGGGATAATCAAATATTCAATACAATAATAATGATCATGAAATTGTATTAAACTTGTAACAATGTACACTTACATTCAAATTAAATTATGCAACACTAATTGGATATGATAGGCGTCTGCAAGTGTGTAGTTAAGACTGACAGTTTCCAGAGTGGCATGGGATAAAAACACACACACACACACACACACACACACACACACACACACACACACACACACACACACACACACACACACACACACACACACACACACACACACACACACACACACACACACACACACACACACACACCCTCTATCACCACCACCTCCACCACCACGTCTCTACATTGCATATTACCACCCCAGCCTATGACGCATGTGCCCAGTCAGTGAGAGTGACATCTTGTCCACATGGACCCTGAGTAGCCTTGGCTCTGTACCCCACCAGCAGGCCCTCCCAGCCAGCCAGGGAGATCAGTGGCTTCTCTACCCAGAGAAGGGCCTCCATATGCAGAGAGCAGAGTGAGACATCTCCCCTAACACCAACTATCTGGGGAAGTGGACAGAGAGCCAGAACGGGCTGGACAGGGCTGACAGAGAGATTTTGAAACGGTGAGACTCAGGCAAGGAATGGATGGACGAACAAACATGAATGGACAGATAGATGGCTGGATGCATGGATGGACAGATAGATGGCTGGATGCATGAATGGACAGATAGATGGCTGGATGCATGGATGGATAGATGGACAAATGGCTAGATGGATAGATGAACAGAGCAATGGATGGACGGTACGAGAGAAGGACAAAACAGAATGATTGAATCATACATCAGTAGCAGTATTCCCTCACAAGCCATAAAGCAACAGGAACATCAATACCTCTTAAAGTTTAGAGGTGCCCTGAGCCATGCTCAGCTGGTTAAAGTAATTCCCCTCGCTAAAGGGAACCTTACCCTCCGCCTCTCTGTCCCAACCCCAATCAGACCACTTCCCCTATAACCCACTCACTGTGAGATGGGGAACAGTGTGTGTGCACACTTGCCTGCGTCTCTGCATGCTTGTGTGTGTCTTTGCCTGACTGTTTTAGACTGCCATCCTCTTTCATATATATAAGACCAATTAATCTAAAACCAATATCCAGAAGAATCTCCAGATATATCCAGACACAGCTTTTGATTGAATATCGCTAAGCAATTCAACAGCCAATACCCACCGTCCATCCCAACCACAATCAGTCACAGAACAATCACCCCCACTGGAAACAAGTCAATACCCCTAGTGTAACGTAGCATGAAAAATGCAAAGTGATATTTCCAACAGGTTGCTGCTTACAGCCCAATGACATTGACTCGACCGACCTTAATCAAAATATTGCACAGTAATCGCAGTAGTCTACTGAGGTGTAGCCAGTAATTACCTCTCCGTAGTGTGTGTGTGTATGTATGTGTGTGTGTATGTGTGTTTTCAAACCTAGCCAGGTCACTTAAGATCCACTGCGAAATTTGACACCCATCAAGGTAAACAGGACGTCGGGAGATTAGTTAAAAACTGTCTACTAGGGGCAACGGTAAGCGCTATTACCATCAAGTAGACTTTGGGTTTGTTAGGGCATTGTGGACCGAAATAGTTCACAATGGAGCTGAGAACTCCAGCTCCGAGGGTCACATGTTCAATATCAGTGCTAGGCACTAATTTGTATTTTTTTAACCCTAATCCCAAACCTTAACCCTTACCGTAATCAATCAGAAATCATGCCTGAATTTAACCGTGGAGTTGTTTTAACCCTAATCCCAAACTTTAACCCTTACCGTAATCAATCAGAAATCATGCCTGAATTTAACCGTGGAGTTGTTTTAACCCTATCCTAAACCTTAACCCTTACCGTAATCAATCAGAAATCATGCCTGAATTTAACTGTGGAGTTGTTTTAACCCTATCCTAAACCTTAACCCTTACCGTAATCAATCAGAAATCATGCCTGAATTTAACTGTGGAGTTGTTTTAACCCTAATCCCAAACCTTAACCCTTACCGTAATCAATCAGAAATCATGCCTGAATTTAACTGTGGAGTTGTTTCAACCCTATCCCAAACCTTAACCCTTACCGTAATCAATCAGAAATCATGCCTGAATTTTACTGTGGAGTTGTTTTAACCCTAGTCCCAAACCTTAACCCTTACCGTAATCAATCAGAAATCATGCCTGAATTTAACTGTGGAGTTGTTTCAACCCTATCCCAAACCTTAACCCTTACCGTAATCAATCAGAAATCATGCCTGAATTTAAGTGTGGAGTTGTTTTAACCCTATCCTAAACCTTAACCATTAACTAAACCATTAACTAAACCACTAAACTTAACCTTTGCAATTTGACATGTATGGACAAGCATATAACCCTTACCTTAACCATTCGGAATGAATGCCTAAACTTAATCGTCGATATTTGATGTTTATGAACAAACGTAGGTGTCACGCCCTGACCTTAGCAAGGTGCAGGCTATTGAAAACTCTGACTGATAAGCGGAAGGGACAATATAGCTTTAATAGGTATTTGGTAGAATGTGAAACACATATTGTTTTCTTAATATAAATGGCAATGAAATCCAACAACAAGGTTTCCACTCAAAATGTTCAGAGACTCAAATTGTCTAGTTTTTGTTGTTGTAAATTATATATTTGGAAACAGTAGGGAGGACATAAAAACAGACTTTTCAACAGAAAAGCTTATCTCAGTGTGAAGATATTCAACCAAACTATGATTTTGTTCATTCCACCTTTCATACCAGCGTTCAAACAAAGACAACAACGGGTTGTAGCTGCCTTGTTTTGAGCAGCCGAGTGGATCAACAAAGGCAAAGAATTAAATGCTATAAAATATATGCTAATATGCGCCTCATGCTGAATAGCTTAGCACATTTGATAATGCGAAACGCAAGATTGTGGATTGTTGTTTGTGTTCATGTGTTGTTGTCATAACGACTCAGGACATTGCAATGGTAAATCCTCTCCGCTTAAGGTGAGATCAAAGCATGAAATAATAATGTCACCAAATGACCAAGCCTGTTTAATAAACATGGAAGTGGAAGCGCATTGAGACGTGACATTGTTCCCAAGTGCGCACACACACACACTTGCAAAAACACAAACACACACAAGCGTGGCGAGGGACTTGGATGAGCTAAGGCCTGCTTAGGTAGAGCAATATAATGTGGGTTCACATGTATTACTGATTCCATTTCTACAGGCAATACACAGAAACGTATTTAATAGCAGATATCCGATTCTGGATGGTGTATTGAGTGGGTCCTGTATGAACAAATTGTGTTTGTTAATTGGACTTCTTAACACAGAGAAGTAGGGTAGCAGGTAGCCTAGTGGATAACGTGTTGGGTCAGTAACCAAAAGGTCACTGGTTCAAATACCTGAGCCCAAAAGTGAAAAGCGCCGACCATGTGAAACGCCACATTTCACTGCACCTATCCAGTGTATGTGCCAATACAACATAAATGCACTGAGTGTACAAAACATTAGGAAAGGGGGTGCAACTCAATGTTAGGAATACGTTCCTAGTTCTTTGTACACTCAGTGTATATACTGGCTGACTTTTTAAATATGATTTCTGATTTCAATCAGGGGGAGTTAGATGACTGCCCTCTAATGTCTATGTCACGCCCTGGCCATAGAGAGGCTTTTATTCTCTATTTTGGTTAGGCATGGGTGTGACAAGGGTGGGCATTCTAGTTTCTTTATTTCTAAGTTTTCTATTTCTTTGTGTTTGGCCGGGTGTGGTTCTCAATCAGAGGCAGCTGTCTATCGTTGTCTCTGATTGAGAATCATACTTAGGCAGCCTTTTCCTTTTGCATTTGTGGGTAGTTATCTTTGTTAGTGGCACTATTGCCCAAGTTAAGCGTCACGGTCGTGTCCTTGTTTTGTGGGTAGTTATCTTTGTTAGTGGCACTATTGCCCAAGTTAAGCTTCACGGTCGTGTCCTTGTTTTGTTGGCGACATTCTTTTCAAATAAAGAGAAATGTACGCTCATGACGCTGCGCTTTGGTCCAGTCATTACCAGGAGGAGGATCGTGACAGTCTATCATAAATACAGTACCTTATACTGGGTCCCACAGAGTGGCACATGCATGCAGACACACTTATGTATACGTACAGAAGACCTTGTCCATCATATATCAATCATGATTGCTTGACATACACAACACAACATTGCATGTTTTTTCGCTCTCTCTCGCTCTCTCTCTCTCTTTCTCATTTGTTTTTCCCTTGTGATAAAACATACCATCTGAATCTCTCCTCTCTCTCACACACAGCCCTCTGCAGCTTTTGTTTGTCCCACCAGGGGCTTGGCTTAATTTACAGCCGGTGTGTATGCAGCTTTTGTAGTGCCACCATAGCATTGATCCGTGTTACACTTAAAGAGTGCAATTAGCAGATCAATAGACACAATGGGGAACAGGGGGAGCGCTCTAGTCATTATTTGTTGGACGTTGAAAAAAACGTTGAAACAACAACAATGCCCCGACACACACAGGCCTCTATTCTCTTATTGGCTCTCGTCACAGATTCATTCAGGCATCGACTGGGCCACCTGTGTGGTCTTGATGCAAATGAGCTGCAGTAATTGCTTCCAGGTAGACAAGCCACTGAAGGTGTGTGCGTGTTTACTAAGCTGAGAGAAAACACATTTAATTATGCTAATTCAGTGACAGAGCTAGCCTGCGTACACTGTGTCGTATAATTATAAAAAAGGGGCAATTTAAAAAAAATCTATTTTGATATTTTGGATGGTCAGTCCTTGCATCCATAGCTCTCCAAGCTAATTTGGGAGTGGTTCCATTTCTTCAGCCCCATCCCTCAGCTTTTTACCAAAACATGGGACAGGGAAACAGGGATGATTTGTTATTGTTTCTATTGCTGAGTTCCGCTTCAAAGCTAATGCAATATATTGAATGCATTTAATGAACCAATGTGACAGTTGAGGCCTGTAGCACCACAGAAACTAAATACTTTATGGAGTTGTACAGTGCTTTCCTTAGATCAGTATCACACCTGTCTGTTGTAACCAATTAATTTGTATAATCAAATCAAAATACATTCTAGTGTTTCTGTTTCAGAAGTTCGTGTTTCATCAAGTTTTAATAAAAACATTTGTATAAGTGGAGTGCTCTATAGTACCAGATCATCTATCTAGTTTAATAAACTAAATGGAATATAGCTTTGCGGATTAAGTTCGGAATTGCACAATTTCATGTGTACAATATCTGCATCACTATACGGAAAGCTTTGTCATTAGTAAAATTACATATTTGGGTGTTTTTGGAGCCTTTGATCATGTTTTTTCAGGGCCCTCATACTACACAATGAGGAAGTGATTTGCTGTTCAGGGTAAGTTTCTCAAAAACATGTGAAATCACAGAAAAAGGTGTCTGGACTAAAACATGCCAATTTCATCAAAAATAGAGATTTGGTCGTAAAACATTAACCTCTTCAGTCGACCCTCTACTTTTTTGAACATTTTGTTAAAAATCGCGCAACATTTCAGCGCCCTGCTACTCATGCCAGGAATATAGTACGTTCATATGGTTAGAATGTGTGGATAGGAAACCCTCGGACGTTTTTAAAACTGGTTAAATCACGACTGTGGCTATTACATAACGTGCGTTACATCGGAAAGCGCAGGAAAACCTGATCACAGAAAATGGAAATAAATATCCTTGCGCCACTTCCAGCAATTGTTAACAGTGAGCCGGATTAGATAAGACCGAGCATTCAACTCCCACAGCATCCCCATGTTGTCGAGTATCTTGTGAATTTAATCATCTTTGATTCTTGGTTGAACCGAAACAGGGGCACCACTTACCTCCGGTCTCCGCCCAGATCATTCCGGAAGAGCTCTCTCCTGAAATTTTTTCCAAGACGACAGCTAATGATATTTACATCGCCTACGGATGATTTTTATCGCTTATTAACGTTTACTAATACCTAAAGTAGCATTACAAATGTATTTCGAAGTGTTTTGTGAAAGTTTATCGTCTACTTTTTGAATTTTAAAAAATGACGTTACGTTGTGAAATCGCTGTTTTTTTCGTTTATCACACAGTCTACATATAACGATATCTTGGCTTTATATGGCCCGATTTAATCTAAATAAAGACCCAATAGTGTTTATGGGACATCTAGGAGTGCCAACAAAGAAGATGGTGAAAGGTAATGACTGTTTTCTATTTTATTGTGCGGTTTGTGTAACGCCGAAATGCTAATTATTTTGTTTACGTCCCCTGCTGTGCTTTTCTGTTGTAGTGTATTGGTGCATGCTATCAGATAATAGCTTCTCATGCTGTCGCCGAAAAGCATTTTAAAAATCGGACTTGTTGCCTGGATTCACAACGAGTGTAGCTTTAATTTGATACCCTGCATGTGTATTTTAATGAACTTTTGAGTTTTAACTAATACTATTAGCATTTAGCGTAGCGCATTTGCATTTCCAGAGCTCTAGTTGGGACGCAAGCGTCCCAAGTAGAGGCAACAGGTTAAACATATCCCTTAAGTTCCCCTCTGGGTAATGCATGGCGGCCATTTTGTGCCAGAGCGGCTCCACAAGCATGAGTGGTTTCCTAAGTGTTTATGAGATTAACCTGAGGGATCAGAATCTAAATCATGGGGGAGTTTCCCGCCACCAGCGATAGGCTTTACACACCGTCTCTAAGGGCTATAACTAGAGGGAGGGGGAATATAAACTCAAGGGAGGGACAGCTGCGGTAATGCATGTTCCCTTTCTCCCAAGACACTTGGTTTGTGTGTGTGTGTGTGTGCGTGCATGTGTGTGTGCCAGCATTTGTGTGTGCGCTAGCATGTGCATGTACCTATGCACTTATGTATACATTCTGATATCCATGCAAGAGCATGTTCCTGTGTATGTTTGTCCATCTGTATAACTACATTCTCAGTAATGGTGTTGTAGCTGTTAGATGTTGAAAGGTTTGATGGATGTGAAGCTGGCAGGGGGGTGATTGAAGTGTGGACCCCGAGAGAGAGGTCATATTCTGGGGTGGCCTCTGATCTCTGGGTGGCCGATTCCTCCATATGATGATGGAGCCATGTAATGAGGACTGGAAAGGGCAGGAAGGCTTACCAGGACTGGAAAGGGCAGGAAGGCTGTGTGTATGGGGGGGGGGTTATAGTGAGTGAGTGAGTGAGTGAGTGAGTGAGTGATATGTGTTATAGTTAATGTGTGATGGAGGGAGGGAGGGAGGTAGAGAGGGTGGGAGGGAGGGAGGGAGGGAGGGAGGGAGGTCAAAGTTAAAACCAGGAAGCCATTAACACTGCTTTTTGTCAACTCTATTTTCTGTTAAATTGGTTCTTTAACTTTCTCACTATATCCTTCATGCTTCCCTTTCTGATTGTGTTTCTTGCAACAACAAAAAAACTCTGTATAGCTAGAAACATAATATAGTGTTCACTGTACAAGTCACTAGCATTTATGAAGTGCACTTGTTCTAGTTGGGACACACACTAAAAATTAGATTAAATACCAAACATTTCACTGTCAACACGGATTATATTTAGCTACATCTACTTCATTTTCGTGCGATGTCTCAAAGAGGGATTTTGGTGCATTTCCTTCTTAATCACTTAGAGTGTTTGTGTTATGTAGGTGAACACAGAAGGTAATCACACAGTAATCATGTATATATGTATATAATCATCATAGTAGGTGAACACAGAAGGTAATCACACAGTAATCATGTATATATGTATATAATCATCATAGTAGGTGAACACAGAAGGTAATCACACAGTAATCATGTATATATGTATATAATCATATATACATCACTTCCGGGTTGGAGCGAGCAGTCGCATCCGCACTTCGGTCTGCAGGTAGTATAACTTTTCATTACATTTCATTACATTTCATTATAGTACAACGGTTTGATTTGTCTAATCTTAGCAATTTCTTCTTAGCTAGCTACATAGCCGTCTTTGTATCAAAGATAATTGCGTAATTATCGTATTTCGTCGTCCTAACGTAGTCTACACTGCTATCTGTCCAGCAGCTAGCCAGCTAGCTAACGTCCACCATCTACCGACTAGCAGCACGGTAGAAACTATTACCCTCAACTGAACGACTTGATTAGTGTAGTGTTAGCTAGCTACATAGTTGTCTTTGCTGTCTTTGTATCCAAGATAATTGTGTAGTTTAGAGTGTGTAGTTTTAGAGTGATTATCTTAATTTACCGAGGTTAGCTAGCCAGCTATTTGTCGTCCTTAACGTAGGAGACACTGCTAGCTAGCCAACAGCTAGCCAACGTCTACCGAATAGAACTCAACAACCCGGTCGCATTCCGCCTCGCTCCACAGGTAGTATCACATTTTCATTTCATTTCATTACAGTACAACGGTTTGATTTGTTTGATCGTAGCTAGCTACATAGCTAGCTACATAGCCGTCTCTGTATCAAAGATAATTGTGTAGTCTAGAGCGATTTTCTAGGTTACCTAGCCAGCTATTGTCGTTCTTTTAACGCAACGTAACGTAATCAACACTGCTAGCTAGCCAGCTAGCCCCCGAATCAACAACGCAGCCACTGCCAGCTAGCCTACAAAGTCAACAACGCAGCCACTGCCAGCTAACCTACTTCAGCAGTACTGTATCATTTTTAATAATTTTAGTCAATAAGAATCTCGCTACGTAAGCTCAACTTTCTGAACATTCGAGACGTGTAGTCCACTTGTCATTCCAATCTCCTTTGCATTAGCGTAGCCTCTTCTGTAGCCTGTCAACTATGTGTCTGTCTATCCCTGTTCTCTCCTCTCTGCACAGACCATACAAACGCTCCACACCGCGTGGCCGCGGCCACCCTAATCTGGTGATCCCAGCGCGCTCGACCCACGTGGAGTTCCAGGTCTCCGGTAGCCTCTGGAACTGCCGATCTGCGGCCAACAAGGCAGAGTTCATCTCAGCCTATGCCTCCCTCCAGTCCCTCGACTTCTTGGCACTGACGGAAACATGGATCACCACAGATAACACTGCTACTCCTACTGCTCTCTCTTTGTCCGCCCACGTGTTCTCGCACACCCCGAGAGCTTCTGGTCAGCGGGGTGGTGGCACCGGGATCCTCATCTCTCCCAAGTGGTCATTCTCTCTTTCTCCCCTTACCCATCTGTCTATCGCCTCCTTTGAATTCCATGCTGTCACAGTTACCAGCCCTTTCAAGCTTAACATCCTTATCATTTATCGCCCTCCAGGTTCCCTCGGAGAGTTCATCAATGAGCTTGATGCCTTGATAAGCTCCTTTCCTGAGGACGGCTCACCTCTCACAGTTCTGGGCGACTTTAACCTCCCCACGTCTACCTTTGACTCATTCCTCTCTGCCTCCTTCTTTCCACTCCTCTCCTCTTTTGACCTCTCCCTCTCACCTTCCCCCTACTCACAAGGCAGGCAATACGCTCGACCTCATCTTAACTAGATGCTGTTCTTCCACTAACCTCATTGCAACTCCCCTCCAAGTCTCCGACCACTACCTTGTATCCTTTTCCCTCTCGCTCTCATCCAACACTTCCCACACTGCCCCTACTCGGATGGTATCGCGCCGTCCCAACCTTCGCTCTCTCTCCCCCGCTACTCTCTCCTCTTCCATCCTATCATCTCTTCCCTCTGCTCAAACTTTCTCCAACCTATCTCCTGATTCTGCCTCCTCAACCCTCCTCTCCTCCCTTTCTGCATCCTTTGACTCTCTATGTCCCCTATCTTCCAGGCCGGCTCGGTCCTCCCCTCCCGCTCCGTGGCTCGATGACTCATTGCGAGCTCACAGAACAGGGCTCCGGGCAGCCGAGCGGAAATGGAGGAAAACTCGCCTCCCTGCGGACCTGGCATCCTTTCACTCCCTCCTCTCTACATTTTCCTCTTCTGTCGCTGCTGCTAAAGCCACTTTCTACCACTCTAAATTCCAAGCATCTGCCTCTAACCCTAGGAAGCTCTTTGCCACCTTCTCCTCCCTCCTGAATCCTCCTCCCCCTCCCCCCCTCCTCCCTTTCTGCAGATGACTTCGTCAACCATTTTGAAAAGAAGGTCGACGACATCCGATCCTCGTTTGCTAAGTCAAACGACACCACTGGTTCTGCTCACACTGCCCTACCCTGTGCTCTGACCTCTTTCTCCCCTCTCTCTCCAGATGAAATCTCGCGTCTTGTGACGGCCGGCCGCCCAACAACCTGCCCGCTTGACCCTATCCCCTCCTCTCTTCTCCAGACCATTTCCGGAGACCTTCTCCCTTACCTCACCTCACTCATCAACTCATCCCTGACCGCTGGCTACGTCCCTTCCGTCTTCAAGAGAGCGAGAGTTGCACCACTTCTGAAAAAACCTACACTCGATCCCTCCGATGTCAACAACTACAGACCAGTATCCCTTCTTTCTTTTCTCTCCAAAACTCTTGAACGTGCCGTCCTTGGCCAGCTCTCCCGCTATCTCTCTCAGAATGACCTTCTTGATCCAAATCAGCCAGGTTTCAAGACTAGTCATTCAACTGAGACTGCTCTTCTCTGTATCACGGAGGCGCTCCGCACTGCTAAAGCTAACTCTCTCTCCTCTGCTCTCATCCTTCTAGACCTATCGGCTGCCTTCGATACTGTGAACCATCAGATCCTCCTCTCCACCCTCTCCGAGTTGGGCATCTCCGGCGCGGCCCACGCTTGGATTGCGTCCTACCTGACAGGTCGCTCCTACCAGGTGGCGTGGCGAGAATCCGTCTCCTCACCACGTGCTCTCACCACTGGTGTCCCCCAGGGCTCTGTTCTAGGCCCTCTCCTATTCTCGCTATACACCAAGTCACTTGGCTCTGTCATAACCTCACATGGTCTCTCCTATCATTGCTATGCAGACGACACAAAATTAATCTTCTCCTTTCCCCCTTCTGATGACCAGGTGGCGAATCGCATCTCTGCATGTCTGGCAGACATATCAGTGTGGATGACGGATCACCACCTCAAGCTGAACCTCGGCAAGACGGAGCTGCTCTTCCTCCCGGGGAAGGACTGCCCGTTCCATGATCTCGCCATCACGGTTGACAACTCCACTGTGTCCTCCTCCCAGAGCGCTAAGAACCTTGGCGTGATCCTGGACAACACCCTGTCGTTCTCAACTAACATCAAGGCGGTGGCCCGTTCCTGTAGGTTCATGCTCTACAACATCCGCAGAGTACGACGCTGCCTCACACAGGAAGCGGCGCAGGTCCTAATCCAGGCACTTGTCATCTCCCGTCTGGATTACTGCAACTCGCTGTTGGCTGGGCTCCCTGCCTGTGCCATTAAACCCCTACAACTCATCCAGAACGCCGCAGCCGTCTGGTGTTCAACCTTCCCAAGTTCTCTCACGTCACCCCGCTCCTCCGCTCTCTCCACTGGCTTCCAGTTGAAGCTCGCATCCGCTACAAGACCATGGTGCTTGCCTACGGAGCTGTGAGGGGAACGGCACCTCAGTACCTCCAGGCTCTGATCAGGCCCTACACCCAAACAAGGGCACTGCGTTCATCCACCTCTGGCCTGCTCGCCTCCCTACCACTGAGGAAGTACAGTTCCCGCTCAGCCCAGTCAAAACTGTTCGCTGCTCTGGCCCCCCAATGGTGGAACAAACTCCCTCACGACGCCAGGACAGCGGAGTCAATCACCACCTTCCGGAGACACCTGAAACCCCACCTCTTTAAGGAATACCTAGGATAGGATAAAGTAATCCTTCTCACACCCCCCTTAAAAGATTTAGATGCACTATTGTAAAGTGGCTGCTCCACTGGATGTCATAAGGTGAATGCACCAATTTGTAAGTCGCTCTGGATAACAGCGTCTGCTAAATGACTTAAATGTAAATGTAAATATAGTAGGTGAACACAGAAGGTAATCACACAGTAATCATGTATATATGTATATAATCATCATAGTAGGTGAACACAGAAGGTAATCACACAGTAATCAGCCGTGAGACCAATGGACAGGAAATGAGAGGATGATAGGAACCCCAACAGGGGAGAGGGACAACAGTCTCACTGTATGAGCTGCAAATATGGAAATGTATTAGTTGTCTTATTTCTGAGGTCCGCTATTCTTCTGTTTACATGGAATACCGAATCACTTGGTTTTTTTGTATTCAGTATTTACACACAAACATAATTTCAAACCATTTGAAACAGCAGGAATGTAATTGCGAATTCACTGCACTTTACAATAAGAACCATAAATAACATACATAACATATACAGTAATTGCTGTAAAATGGACCAGTGCAGAAATGGCCTAGTCTGAGTTGTAGTGTGAGCAGTGATATAGAGGGAGTTGTATCTGAGACAATGAGACTAGTTACAACACAGAGAGAGAGAGAGAGAGAGAGAGAGAGAGAGAGAGAGAGAGAGAGAGATTCTCCCAGACATTGTGCCAGGGGGAGTTGTAAGGTAAGCTGCCAGGCTTTGACTGTCACAACTAACTCACACACACACACGCACTGTGATAATCCAATGGCACTGAGTCTTGGTGTCAGGAGACGGAGATGTAGGGAGGTGTGTGTGCCTTAGTCCTGTTCCAAACCTATTCTCTACCACACACAGGGTTCTCATTGTGGTGGACAGGAGGCCTGCTGCTGTGTGGAACCATCTCCAGAGTACACGGAACAGCCAGGCAGGAACAGAACAGTCACACTGGGACGGATTTGGGGGATTTGGGCTCTGTGATGCTGATGCAGACACACACACTGCTCACAGACCGGCGCTTATTCACGCATGCCCGCGCTCGCGCGCTCGCACACATATATACACACACACATAATTACACACACACACAGAATCATACATAATGACATACAGAGAGAGAGAGAGAGAGAGAGAGAGAGAGAGAGAGAGAGAGAGAGAGAGAGAGAGAGAGAGACACAGAATCATACATAATGACATACACAGAGAGACAGAGACAGAGACAGAGACAGAGACAGAGACAGAGACATACATAATGGCTCAAACACAATACACACTTATACACACACACACCTGCCGACAAAGACACAAACACATTCCAAAGAAAAAAAAGAAAGGACAAAGACAGAGGGAGGTAGAGAGGGAGGGAGGGTGGAGGGAAGTGAGTCTGTCATCTTACCTTCTTTTAAGTGCTTTATCGCAGCTAACCACATTGGTTTTATTAATGTAACTCTGCATCAATAGGGGTCTGAAGGGCGGAGCAGCCACCGACTCCCTACCAGGAACTTTCTTAGCACACATATATACAGGAGAGAGGGAGGACCCTCTGTTTAATAAAAACAAGAAAGGGAAGAGGGAAAAGAAAATGCACTAGTTTATTTGATTTGATTGATTGCTTTTCCAAAAAACAAAAGACCCCCCAAAAAAGTAGTGTTCACATCTCAATTGTTAATTTTATTTTATTTTTTCCTGACTGAGGCGAGGAGGAAGAAGATGAGGACAATGAAAGAATACAGGTAATGGTTTCCAGCTCTGATTTGATTGTTGTTCAAATAACGGAGAAGCTAAAAAGAGGAAAAAGAGGAGGGAAAACATGAAAAAGGATACTGTGACTGGGTTAGCATTTCAATAACAACACAGAATGGATGGAATGAGTCAAATAACACTCATATTCTCTTTCTGATTGGAGTTGTTTAAGGCTTAAGTCAATGTTTAATTCCCTTAAAACAACTCCTATCTACTGGACTGTGACAGTGATGTTCACAAAACGGCTTTCCCCCAGAATTACGTTCTTCCTCACTTCATTGGACGGGAGGGTGTTATTGTTCTGGAAGGCTTCAGAAACATGTGTCACAGACGAGTGTCTGAATGTCAAGTCGAGGCGGTCTGTCCCCTGTGGGTCCCTTCATACACAAACCTCCTGAAGCTGATTAGCCAAACGTAGAGGAAGTCACTTAAGACGAGAACAAATATTACCCTTCGGATTCACATTCCGGCATTTTCCCCTTCTTTCTTACATGATTAGATTTCTCAATGTGTTAATCTTTACACTGTGTCACAATTGGCATACCTTTTCTATTCAGAAGATCCAGGTCAACAAGGAAAGGCTGCATATATTTGCCATTTACCTGAGACACAGAAGCACTTGTCATTACCTTTGGTTGTAGTCTATTGGTTGGTTATAAGATGATTATTTCCCTGCCATGCTTGTCTTTTCTCCTATACTCATGTATATCTGGCAGCTGTTATCTAATGCGTGCTTTTCGATAGGGATAGGCATTTTAAATGATTTTACTACTAGAATAATATCATGACATTGCTGTGACTCTCGACCAATCAGAATGATGCAAATGCTCATCGCAGATGAGGTTGGCTAGCAGCAGCAACGAAAGAGAAGTCTGATTTTCACCATGATAAAACTAATTCTGTTACCAAAACGTTTTCGGGTGAGTGTTTTGCAGTAATCTGTGTCAGGTATTGTGGAAAGTCTGTTAGGCGAGCACCTGTAATTGCTTTTTTGAAGTGGGGAAAACAGCAAGCTGACGTTAGGACAGCCTGGAGGGCTAAATGCACAGCAGTAGTGCAGCAGAAACTCAGTAGCTCCATGTGCCATTTTAAAAAATACATTCAAAAGTGTGTTGTTTTATTAAATGAGGACTTTGAAGTGTCATGGTACATTCTTTTAGGTAAAAATGTCACAAGGACAATTTAATTTAAAAAGAACATTTGCATTGTTAAAATAGGCCTAAATGAACACTCACTTAAGTGATTGAATACTAAAATCAATTCGTATATCCAGATATTTGAAGGAACGTGCCCATCCCTTCTGTAAAAATGATTTTGTAGTCTTTGAATATTAGCTACCTTAACCTTACATTAACTCGAACACGTTATCAATACGTTACACTCCCCATACATGATCTCCATACATGGAGATGTCCTGCATTTTTTTCTCTACCTCATTATTATTACATGCACAAACGGAGCAAAATGTACCTTGATGGTACAGCTTCATGAAGGGATTCAAACCAATTGACCTTCGTCAGTCTCTGGACATAAGCCACTTCAACCTCTTTTTCCATACATTTAGCTCGAGCACTACTTTCTTCCCCCTACATTAGCTGCATCTGTTGTCACCTATGGTACATACTGTACATTAGGCTGGTACTTTTACATACATCTCCAGATATCTACTGCAGTCGGCATCAGAACATTTGACTGTGATCGTCATCCAAATACATTTACATTGACCTTGAATACTTCGACTGCCATCTAAAAAATATATTAACACTGACTGTTCCCAAGTACACTGACATCGTACCTCTCTTCGCTTACAGAGCAATCTGCGATGCTGTCTCCATGCAATCTCAGCTGATCGTACATCCCACTTCAGCACGCGTTGCCGCTCAAGGAGTTGCACTCTGTGACATGTTGATTGTTCGCTTTTTCTATCCATTTTTCATATGTTCAATTGGTTCATACACGTTCATAATGTTTTTTTGTGCCTTTTGTGTGTTTTTGTTGAATCTATTATCTGCTTTTGTATTTTGCTTATTGTAAAATAGGTTTTGAAAAACCTTCTGTGGTAATGAGTTTTTCCTGATATCATGTGACCTAACCAGGACCATCTTTGATGAGCAGCTGTAGCCTAAAATTGAAGCCCAGAGATTCCCTGGTTAATAGCTCTTGGCCAAATAAACCCATACATTTTTTATTTTGTTTAAGTGTTGTCCTCTGTCTTCTTCTTTTTAAGTGGCGGCTGTTGTTGTTGTTCCACTGATTTAATTCTGCCGGTGTAGTCGTGCCCAAGAGGACGCCGTTTGATGTCAGAATTGGTATCTCGACATTGCAACGGTGGAGGTGTGAAACAGGAAATTAGATTTGTAGACACTCTAACACCAAAAGCCTGAGGATGGGACTGATTGCTGCGTCGAGTTAGCCACTAGATTGCGCCGCCTTGCTTGTCGACACTACCTGGTGTTTTCAATATAGATTGCCTTGTTTCTTTTAACACAGGCTGTGAATTGCCAGTGAAACAAACCCCTCCGCTCCCCACCGCTCGTGACCCAGGGCCACTAATATCCAAGGCAGTAGTGAAGCTGATGTGACATTTGAAATAGCAGACTGCCTTTGAAAGATGTTGATGCATAGTCCTTGATATGTATAAGGACTACATACATTTGAAAGCCATGTAAAAAAAAGTGTTTAAACCCACGTAGACATCCAGAGATGAAAATGTCAACCACCGCAGGCTGATATGTCAAACCACATAGCCTGTGTTTGTTGATCTAAGCTGGCAGGCAGGGACATTCTTTGTATTAGTATTGTGCTGATGAGGACATAATAAACGGCTTATACATGTGTATTTTGTCTACTGTAAAAGCCCTACACAAATGAAGACAAAGGTATTTCAGCGGCCTTATTAATCTGGCAACAGGGGGAAAAAAGCAATATGGCCAGGAAATAATGAATAATCAGCTCTCTCTCACTCTCAGTTAAACAGTCTATGTTCTTATCAATGTCACAGCCTCTGCTCACATTCAGTCCCTGCTCCATCTCAGTCCCTCCCCACCAGAGAACTATGCAATGAACAAGCTGAAACAAGAATATCAGTGATGTGGGAGAAGATATTGATCTCTGATCAGTTGAAGGTATCCTCAGCAGCAGGCGACAGTAGCTTTGGATGTTTTGACCTAATGATTTGTTCGTCAGAGGCTATGCATATCAGGATACATCTAAACTCCCTCAAATAATCCAATAATGTATTTTCAAGGTGTTTCAGAGCATTTGTCTTTTTATGTGCCAGTGACGAGCAAATCACTGCTTTGGCTCATTCTCTCTCACCCACATTGAGAGAACGGTACTGTATCTACCTTTAGCATATCACCCACATTGAGAGAACGGTACTGTATCTACCTTTAGCATATCACCCACATTGAGAGAGAGAACGAGAGAGCGGTACTGTATCTACCTTTAGCATATCACCCACATTTAGAGAGCAGTACTGTATCTACCTTTAGCATATCACCCACATTGAGAGAACGGTATTGTATCTACCTTTAGCATATCACCCACATTGAGAGAACGGTACTGTGTCTACCTTTAGCATATCACCCACATTGAGAGAGAGAACGAGAGAGCTGTACTGTATCTACCTTTAGCATATCACCCACATTGAGAGAGAGAACGAGAGAGCGGTACAGTATCTAACTTTAGCATATCACCCATATTGAGAGCGAGAAAGAGAGAGCGGTACTGTATCTACCTTTAGCATATCACCCACATTGAGAGAACGGTACTGTATCTACCTTTAGCATATCACCCACATTGAGAGAACGGTACTGTATCTACCTTTAGCATATCACCCACATTGAGAGAGAGAACGAGAGAGCGGCACAGTATCTAACTTTAGCATATCACCCACATTGAGAGAACGGTACTGTATCTACCTTTAGCATATCACCCACATTGAGAGAGAAAGAGAGAGCGGTACAGTATCTAACTTTAGCATATCACCCACATTGAGAGAAAGAGGTACTGCATCTACCTTTAGCATATCACCCACATTGAGTCATTTACATTTAAGAGCGGTACTGACTTACAAATTGGTGCTTTCACCTTATGACAACCAGTGGAACAGCCACTTTACAATAGTGCATCTAGGTCTTTTAGGATTACTTTATCACCCTAGGTATTCCTTAAGAGGTGTTTCAGGTGTCTCCGGAACCGTACTGTATCTAGGGAGTTTGTTAGAACAGTTTTGATATCACCCACATTGGTAGGGAGAGAGAGCGGTTGTGTATCTACCTTTAGCATATCACCCACATTGAGAGAACGGTACTGTATCTACCTTTAGCATATCACCCACATTGAGAGAGAGAACGAGAGAGCGGCACAGTATCTAACTTTAGCATATCACCCACATTGAGAGAACGGTACTGTATCTACCTTTAGCATATCACCCACATTGAGAGAACGGTACTGTATCTACCTTTAGCATATCACCCACATTGAGAGAGAGAACGAGAGAGCGGTACAGTATCTAACTTTAGCATATCACCCACATTGAGAGAACGGTACTGCATCTACCTTTAGCATATCACCCACATTGAGAGCGAGAAAGAGAGAGCGGTACTGTATCTACCTTTAGCATATCACCCACATTGAGAGAACGGTACTGTATCTACCTTTAGCATATCACCCACATTGAGAGAGAGAACGAGAGAGCGGTACAGTATCTACCTTTAGCATATCACCCACATTGAGAGAACGGTACTGTGTCTACCTTTAGCATATCACCCACATTGAGAGAACGGTGCTGTATCTACCTTTAGCATATCACCCACATTGAGAGAGAGAACGAGAGAGCGGTACAGTATCTAACTTTAGCATATCACCCACATTGAGAGAACGGTACTGTATCTACCTTTAGCATATCACCCACATTGAGAGAGAGAACGAGAGAGCGGTACAGTATCTAACTTTAGCATATCACCCACATTGAGAGAACGGTACTGTGTCTACCTTTAGCATATCACCCACATTGAGAGAACGGTACTGTATCTACCTTTAGCATATCACCCACATTGAGAGAGAGAACGAGAGAGCGGCACAGTCTCTAACTTTAGCATATCACCCATATTGAGAGCGAGAACGAGAGAGCGGTACTGTATCTACCTTTAGCATATCACCCACATTCAGAACGGTACTGTATCTACCTTTAGCATATCACCCACATTGAGAGAGAGAACGAGAGAGCGGTACAGTATCTACCTTTAGCATATCACCCACATTGAGAGAACGGTACTGTATCTACCTTTAGCATATCACCCACATTGAGAGAACGGTACTGTATCTACCTTTAGCATATCACCCACATTGAGAGAGAGAACGAGAGAGCGGTACAGTATCTAACTTTAGCATATCACCCACATTGAGAGAAGAACGGTACTGCATCTACCTTTAGCATATCACCCACATTGAGAGCGAGAAAGAGAGAGCGGTACTGTATCTACCTTTAGCATATCACCCACATTGAGAGAACGGTACTGTATCTACCTTTAGCATATCACCCACATTGAGAGAACGGTACTGTATCTACCTTTAGCATATCACCCACATTGAGAGAGAACGAGAGAACGGTACAGTATCTAACTTTAGCATATCACCCACATTGAGAGAACGGTACTGTATCTACCTTTAGCATATCACCCACATTGAGAGAACGGTACTGTATCTACCTTTAGTATATCACCCCATTGAGAGGAGGAGCGGTACAGTATCTACTTTAGCATATCACCCCATTTGAGAGGGTACTGTATCTACCTTTAGCATATCACCCACATTGAGAGACGGTACTGTATCTACCTTTAGCATATCACCCACATTAGGAGAGCACCCACATTGAGAGAGCGGTACAGTATCTAACTTTAGCATATCACCCACATTGGAGAAGAGAGAGCGGTACTGTATCTACCTTTAGCATATCACCCACATTGGGAAAAGAGAGCGGTACTGTATCTACCTTTAGCATATCACCCACATTGAGAGAACGGTACTGTATCTACCTTTAGCATATCACCCACATTGAGAGAGAGAACAGAGAGCGGTACTGTATCTACCTTTAGCATATCACCCACATTGAGAGAAGAGCGGTACTGTATCTACCTTTAGCATATCACCCACATTTGAGAGAACGAGAGAGCGGTACAGTATCTAACTTTAGCATGTCACCCACATTGAGAGAGAAGTAGGAACTTGCATATCTACCTTTAGCGGTACTGTATCTACCTTTAGCATATCACCCACATTGAGAGAACGGTACTGTATCTACCTTTAGCATATCACCCACATTGAGAGAGTATCTGGGAGAGAGCACATTGGAGTACTCTAACTTTAGCATATCACCCACATTGAGAGAACGGTAATGTGTCTACCTTTAGCATATCACCCACATTGAGAGAACGGTACTGTATCTACCTTTAACATATCACCCACATTGAGAGAACGGTACTGTATCTACCTTTAGCATATCACCCACATTGAGAGAACGGTACTGTATCTACCTTTAGCATATCACCCACATTGAGAGAGAGAACGAGAGAGCGGTACAGTATCTAACTTTAGCATATTACCCACATTTAGAGAGCAGTACTGTATCTACCTTTAGCATATCACCCACATTGAGAGAACGGTACTGTATCTACCTTTAGTATATCACCCACATTGAGAGAACAGTACTGTATCTACCTTTAGCATATCACCCACATTGAGAGAACGGTACTGTATCTACCTTTAACATATCACCCACATTGAGAGAGAGAACGAGAGAGCGGTACAGTATCTAACTTTAGCATATCACCCACATTGAGAGAACGGTACTGTGTCTACCTTTAGCATATCACCCACATTGAGAGAACGGTACTGTATCTACCTTTAGCATATCACCCACATTGAGAGAGAGAACGAGAGAGCGGTACAGTATCTAACTTTAGCATATCACCCATATTGAGAGAGAGAACGAGAGAGCGGTACTGTATCCACCTTTAGCATATCACCCACATTGAGAGCAAGAAAGAGAGAGCGGTACTGTATCTACCTTTAGCATATCACCCACATTGAGAGAACGGTACTGTATCTACCTTTAGCATATCACCCATATTGAGAGAGCGGTACTGTATCTACCTTTAGCATATCACCCACATTGAGAGAACGGTACTGTATCTACCTTTAGCATATCACCCACATTAAGAGAACGGTACTGTGTCTACCTTTAGCATATCACCCACATTGAGAGAACGGTACTGCATCTACCTTTAGCATATCACCCACATTGAGAGAGAGAACGAGAGAGCGGTACAGTATCTAACTTTAGCATATCACCCACATTGAGAGAACGGTACTGTATCTACCTTTAGCATATCACCCACATTGAGAGAACGAGAGAGCGGTACAGTATCTAACTTTAGCATATCACCCCACAGCATATTACCCACATTTAGAGAGCAGTACTGTATCTACCTTTAGCATATCACCCACATTGAGAGAACGGTACTGTATCTACCTTTAGCATATCACCCACATTGAGAGAACAGTACTGTATCTACCTTTAGCATATCACCCACATTGAGAGAACGGTACTGTATCTACCTTTAGCATATCACCCACATTGAGAGAGAGAACGAGAGAGCGGTACAGTATCTAACTTTAGCATATCACCCACATTGAGAGAACGGTACTGTATCTACCTTTAGCATATCACCCACATTGAGAGAGAGAACGAGAGAGCGGTACAGTATCTAACTTTAGCATATCACCCACATTGAGAGAACGGTACTGTGTCTACCTTTAGCATATCACCCACATTGAGAGAACGGTGCTGTATCTACCTTTAGCATATCACCCACATTGAGAGAGAGAACGAGAGAGCGGTACAGTATCTAACTTTAGCATATCACCCACATTGAGAGAACGGTACTGTATCTACCTTTAGCATATCACCCACATTGAGAGAGAGAAGAGAGAGCGGTACAGTATCTAACTTTAGCATATCACCCACATTGAGAGAACGGTACTGTGTCTACCTTTAGCATATCACCCACATTGAGAGAACGGTGCTGTATCTACCTTTAGCATATCACCCACATTGAGAGAGAGAACGAGAGAGCGGTACAGTATCTAACTTTAGCATATCACCCATATTGAGAGAGAGAACGAGAGAGCGGTACTGTATCTACCTTTAGCATATCACCCACATTGAGAGAACGGTACTGTATCTACCATTAGCATATCACCCATATTGAGAGAGAGAGAACGAGAGAGCGGTACAGTATCTACCTTTAGCATATCACCCACATTGAGAGAACGGTACTGTATCTACCTTTAGCATATCACCCACATTGAGAGAAGCGGTACTGTATCTACCTTTAGCATATCACCCACATTGAGAGAGAGAGAGAGCGGTACAGTATCTACCTTTAGAGAGAGCGGTACTGTATCTACCTTTAGCATATCACCCACATTTGAGAGAACGGTACTGTATCTACCTTTAGCATATCACCCACATTGAGAGAACGGTACTGTATCTACCTTTAGCATATCACCCACATTGAGAGAACGGTGCTGTATCTACCTTTAGCATATCACCCACATTGAGAGAGAGAACGAGAGAGCGGTACAGTATCTAACTTTAGCATATCACCCACATTGAGAGAACGGTACTGTATCTACCTTTAGCATATCACCCACATTGAGAGAACGGTACTGTATCTACCTTTAGCATATCACCCACATTGAGAGCGAGAAAGAGAGCGGTACAGTATCTACCTTTAGCATATCACCCACATTGAGAGAACGGTACTGTATCTACCTTTAGCATATCACCCACATTGAGAGAACGGTACTGTATCTACCTTTAGCATATCACCCACATTGAGAGAGAGAACGAGAGAGCGGTACAGTATCTAACTTTAGCATATCACCCACATTGAGAACGGTACTGTATCTACCTTTAGCATATCACCCACATTGAGAGCGAGAAATTGAGAAGCGGTACTGTATCTACCTTTAGCATATCACCCACATTGAGAGAACGGTACTGTATCTACCTTTAGCATATCACCCACATTGAGAGAGAAGAGAGAGAGCGGTACTGTATCTACCTTTAGCATATCACCCACATTGAGAGAACGGTACTGTATCTACCTTTAGCATATCACCCACATTGAGAGAGAGAACGAGAGAGCGGTACAGTATCTAACTTTAGCATATCACCCACATTGAGAGAACGGTACTGTGTCTACCTTTAGCATATCACCCACATTGAGAGAACGGTACTGTATCTACCTTTAGCATATCACCCACATTGAGAGAGAGAACGAGAGAGCGGTACAGTATCTAACTTTAGCATATCACCCACATTGAGAGAACGGTACTGTGTCTACCTTTAGCATATCACCCACATTGAGAGAACGGTACTGTATCTACCTTTAGCATATCACCCACATTGAGAGAACAGTACTGTATCTACCTTTAGCATATCACCCACATTGAGAGAACGGTACTGTATCTACCTTTAGCATATCACCCACATTGAGAGAGAGAACGAGAGAGCGGTACAGTATCTAACTTTAGCATATTACCCACATTTAGAGAGCAGTACTGTATCTACCTTTAGCATATCACCCACATTGAGAGAACGGTACTGTATCTACCTTTAGCATATCACCCACATTGAGAGAGAACGGTACTGTATCTACCTTTAGCATATCACCCACATTGAGAGAACGGTACTGTGTCTACCTTTAGCATATCACCCACATTGAGAGAACGGTACTGTATCTACCTTTAGCATATCACCCACATTGAGAGAGAGAACGAGAGAGCGGTACAGTATCTAACTTTAGCATATCACCCACATTGAGAGACGGTAGAGAGAGAACGGTACTGTATATCACCTTTAGCATATCACCCACATTGAGAGCAAGAAAGAGAGAGCGGTACTGTATCTACCTTTAGCATATCACCCACATTGAGAACGGTACTGAGCATATCACCCATAAGAGAGAGCGGTACTGTATCTACCTTTAGCATATCACCCACATTGAGAGAACGGTACTGTATCTACCTTTAGCATATCACCCACATTGAGAACGGTACTGTGTCTACCTTTAGCATATCACCCACATTGAGAGAACGGTACTGCATCTACCTTTAGCATATCACCCACATTGAGAGAGAGCGGTACAGTATCTAACTTTAGCATATCACCCACATTGAGAGAACGGTACTGTATCTACCTTTAGCATATCACCCACATTGAGAGAGAGAAAGAGAGAGCGGTACAGTATCTAACTTTAGCATATCACCCACATTGAGAGAAGCATCTACTGTATCTACCTTTGAGAGCGGTATATCACTTTAGCCACATTGAGAGAGAACGGTACTGTATCTACCTTTAGCATATCACCCACATTGTACTGAGCATATCACCCACATTGAGAGAACGGTACTGTATCTACCTTTAGCATATCACCCACATTGAGAGAGAGAAACGAGAGAGCGGTACAGTATCTACCTTTAGCATATCACCCACATTGAGAGAAGAACGGTACTGTGTCTACCTTTAGCATATCACCCACATTGAGAGAACGGTACTGTATCTACCTTTAGCATATCACCCACATTGAGAGAGAGAGAGAGATCGGTACTGTATCTACCTTTAGCATATCACCCACATTGAGAGAACGGTACTGTATCTACCTTTAGCATATCACCCACATTGAGAGAACGGTACTGTATCTACCTTTAGCATATCACCCACATTGAGAGAAGCGGTACTGTATCTACCTTTAGCATATCACCCACATTGAGAGAACTGTATCTACCTTTAGCATATCACCCACATTGAGCGGTACTGTATCTACCTTTAGCATATCACCCACATTGAGAGAGAGCGGTACTGTATCTACCTTTAGCATATCACCCACATTGAGAGAGAGAGCGGTACTGTATCTAACTTTAGCATATCACCCACATTGAGAGAACGGTACTGTATCTACCTTTAGCATATCACCCACATTGAGAGAGAGAACGAGAGAGCGGTACAGTATCTAACTTTAGCATATCACCCACATTGAGAGAGAGAACGGTACTGTATCCACCTTTAGCATATCACCCACATTGAGAGAGAGAGAGAGCGGTACTGTATCTACCTTTAGCATATCACCCACATTGAGAGAACGGTACTGTATCTACCTTTAGCATATACCCATATTGAGAGAGCGGTACTGTATCTACCTTTAGCATATCACCCACATTGAGAGAAGAAGGCGGTACTGTATCTACCTTTAGCATATCACCCACATTGAGAACGGTACTGTATCTACCTTTAGCATATCACCCACATTGAGAGAGACGGTACTGTATCTACCTTTAGCATATCACCCACATTGAGAGAACGGTACTGTATCTACCTTTAGCATATCACCCACATTGAGAGAGAGAACGAGAGAGCGGTACAGTATCTAACTTTAGCATATCACCCACATTGAGAGAGCATATCACCCACATTGAGAGAGCGGTACTGTATCCACCTTTAGCATATCACCCACATTGAGAGCAAGAAAGAGAGAGCGGTACTGTATCTACCTTTAGCATATCACCCACATTGAGAGAACGGTACTGTATCTACCTTTAGCATATCACCCATATTGAGAGAGCGGTACTGTATCTACCTTTAGCATATCACCCACATTGAGAGAACGGTACTGTATCTACCTTTAGCATATCACCCACATTGAGAGAACGGTACTGTATCTACCTTTAGCATATCACCCACATTGAGAGAACGGTACTGTATCTACCTTTAGCATATCACCCACATTGAGAGAGACGAGAGAGCGGTACAGTATCTACCTTTAGCATATCACCCACATTCGGTACTGTGTCTACCTTTAGCATATCACCCACATTGAGAGAACGGTACTGTATCTACCTTTAGCATATCACCCACATTGAGAGAGAGAACGAGAGAGCGGTACAGTATCTAACTTTAGCATATCACCCACATTGAGAGAACGGTACTGTGTCTACCTTTAGCATATCACCCACATTGAGAGAACGGTACTGTATCTACCTTTAGCATATCACCCACATTGAGAGAGAGAACGAGAGAGCGGTACTGTATCTACCTTTAGCATATCACCCACATTGAGAGAACGGTACTGTATCTACCTTTAGCATATCACCCATATTGAGAGAGAGAAGAGAGCGGTACAGTATCTACCTTATTTAGCATATCACCCACATTGAGAAGAGAGAACATTGAGAGAGCGGTACTGTATCTACCTTTAGCATATCACCCACATTGAGAGAGAGAACGAGAGAGCGGTACTGTATCTACCTTTAGCATATCACCCACATTGAGAGCAAGAGCATATCACCCACAGAGAGAGCGGTACTGTATCTACCTTTAGCATATCACCCACATTGAGAGAACGGTACTGTATCTACCTTTAGCATATCACCCACATTGAGAGAAGCGGTACTGTATCTACCTTTAGCATATCACCCACATTGAGAGAACGGTACTGTATCTACCTTTAGCATATCACCCACATTGAGAGAACGGTACTGTATCTACCTTTAGCATATCACCCACATTGAGAGAACGGTACTGTATCTACCTTTAGCATATCACCCACATTGAGAGAGAGAAGAGAGACGGTACAGTATCTACCTTTAGCATATCACCCACATTGAGAGAACAGTACGGTACTGTATCTACCTTTAGCATATCACCCACATTGAGAGAGAGAACGGTACTGTATCTACCTTTAGCATATCACCCACATTGAGAGAGAGACGAGAGAGAGCGGTACAGTATCTACTTTAGCATATCACCCACATTGAGAGAACGGTACTGTATCTACCTTTAGCATATCACCCACATTGAGAGAACGAGAGAGCGGTACTGTATCTACCTTTAGCATATCACCCACATTGAGAGAGAACGAGAGAGCGGTACTGTATCTACCTTTAGCATATCACCCACATTGAGAGAGAACGTGTACTGATCTACCTTTAGCATATCACCCACATTGAGAAACGGACTGAGCATATCACCCACATTGAGAGAGCGGTACTGTATCTACCTTTAGCATATCACCCACATTGAGAGAACGGTACTGTATCTACCTTTAGCATATCACCCACATTGAGACTGTATCTACCTTTAGCATATCACCCACATTGAGAGAAGAGAGCGGTACTGTATCTACCTTTAGCATATCACCCACATTGAGAGAGAACGGTACTGTATCTACCTTTAGCATATCACCCACATTGAGAGAACGGTACTGTATCTACCTTTAGCATATCACCCACATTGAGAGAGAACGAGAGAGCGGTACTGTATCTACCTTTAGCATATCACCCACATTGAGAGAACGGTACTGTATCTACCTTTAGCATATCACCCACATTAGAGCGGTACTGTATCTAACTTTAGCATATCACCCACATTGAGAGAACGGTACTGTATCTACCTTTAGCATATCACCCACATTGAGAGAACGGTACTGTATCTACCTTTAGCATATCACCCACATTGAGAGAGAGAACTTTAGAGAGAGCGGTACTGTATCTACCTTTAGCATATCACCCACATTGAGAGAGAACGGTACTGTATCTACCTTTAGCATATCACCCACATTGAGAGAACGGTACTGTATCTACCTTTAGCATATCACCCACATTGAGAGAACGGTACTGTATCTACCTTTAGCATATCACCCACATTGAGAGAGAGAAGAGAGAGCGGTACAGTATCTAACTTTAGCATATCACCCACATTGAGAGAACGGTACTGTATCTACCTTTAGCATATCACCCACATTCGGTACTGTATCTACCTTTAGCATATCACCCACATTGAGAGAGAGAACGAGAGAGCGGTACAGTATCTAACTTTAGCATATCACCCACATTGAGAGAACGGTACTGTATCTACCTTTAGCATATCACCCACATTGAGAGAACGGTACTGTATCTACCTTTAGCATATCACCCACATTGAGAGAGTACAGTATCTACCTTTAGCATATCAACATTGAGAGAGCGGTACAGTATCTACCTTTAGCATATCACCCACATTGAGAGAACGGTACTGTATCTACCTTTAGCATATCACCCACATTGAGAGAACGGTACTGTATCTACCTTTAGCATATCACCCACATTGAGAGAGAGAACGAGCATATCTAACCCATATCAGAGAGCGGTACTGTATCTACCTTTAGCATATCACCCACATTGAGAGAACGGTACTGTATCTACCTTTAGCATATCACCCACATTGAGAGAGAACGAGAGAGCGGTACAGTATCTAACTTTAGCATATCACCCACATTGAGAGAACGGTACTGTGTCTACCTTTAGCATATCACCCACATTGAGAGAACGGTACTGTATCTACCTTTAGCATATCACCCACATTGAGAGAGAGAACGAGAGAGCGGTACAGTATCTAACTTTAGCATATCACCCACATTGAGAGCGGTACTGTATCTACCTTTAGAGAACGGTACTGTATCTACCTTTAGCATATCACCCACATTGAGAGAACGGTACTGTATCTACCTTTAGCATATCACCCACATTCTACCTTTAGCATATCACCCACATTAGCGAGAGAGCGGTACTGTATCTACCTTTAGCATATCACCCACATTGAGAGAGAACGGTACTGTATCTACCTTTAGCATATCACCCACATTGAGAGAGAACGGTACTGTATCTACCTTTAGCATATCACCCACATTGAGAGAGAGAACGAGAGAGCGGTACAGTATCTAACTTTAGCATATCACCCACATTGAGAGAACGAGAGAGTACTGTATCTACCTTTAGCATATCACCCACATTGAGAGAACGGTACTGTATCTACCTTTAGCATATCACCCACATTGAGAGAGAAGAGAGAGCGGTACAGTATCTACCTTTAGCATATCACCCACATTGAGAGAACGGTACTGTATCTACCTTTAGCATATCACCCACATTGAGAGAACGGTACTGTATCTACCTTTAGCATATCACCCACATTGAGAGAACGGTACTGTATCTACCTTTAGCATATCACCCACATTGCGGTACTGTATCTACCTTTAGCATATCACCCACATTGAGAGCTGAGCATAAGAGAGAGCGGTACTGTATCTACCTTTAGCATATCACCCACATTGAGAGAACGGTACTGTATCTACCTTTAGCATATCACCCACATTGAGAGAACGGTACTGTATCTACCTTTAGCATATCACCCACATTGAGAGAGAGAACGAGAGAGCGGTACAGTATCTAACTTTAGCATATCACCCACATTGAGAGAACGGTACTGTATCTACCTTTAGCATATCACCCACATTGAGAGAACGGTACTGTATCTACCTTTAGTATATCACCCACATTGAGAGCGAGAAAGAGAGAGCGGTACAGTATCTACCTTTAGCATATCACCCACATTGAGAGAACGGTACTGTATCTACCTTTAGCATATCACCCACATTGAGAGAACGGTACTGTATCTACCTTTAGCATATCACCCACATTGAGAGAGAGAACGAGAGAGCGGTACAGTATCTACCTTTAGCATATCACCCACATTGAGAGAACGGTACTGTATCTACCTTTAGCATATCACCCACATTGAGAGAGAGAAAGAGAGAGCGGTACTGTATCTACCTTTAGCATATCACCCACATTGAGAGAACGGTACTGTATCTACCTTTAGCATATCACCCACATTGAGAGAGAGAACGAGAGAGCGGTACTGTATCTACCTTTAGCATATCACCCACATTGAGAGAACGGTACTGTATCTACCTTTAGCATATCACCCACATTGAGAGAGAGAACGAGAGAGCGGTACAGTATCTAACTTTAGCATATCACCCACATTGAGAGAACGGTACTGTATCTACCTTTAGCATATCACCCACATTGAGAGAACGGTACTGTATCTACCTTTAGCATATCACCCACATTGAGAGAGAGAACGAGAGAGCGGTACAGTATCTCTTTAGCATATCACCCACATTGAGAGAACGGTACTGTGTCTACCTTTAGCATATCACCCACATTGAGAGAACGGTACTGTATCTACCTTTAGCATATCACCCACATTGAGAGAGAGAACGAGAGAGCGGTACAGTATCTAACTTTAGCATATCACCCACATTGAGAGAGCGGTACAGTATCTAACTTTAGCATATCACCCACATTGAGAGCAAGAAAGAGAGCGGTACTGTATCTACCTTTAGCATATCACCCACATTGAGAGCGAGAAACCTTTAGCATATCACCCACATTGAGAGAGCGGTACTGTATCTACCTTTAGCATATCACCCACATTGAGAGAGAGTATCTACCTTTAGCATATCACCCACATTGAGAGGTACTGTATCTACCTTTAGCATATCACCCACATTGAGAGAACGGTACTGTATCTACCTTTAGCATATCACCCACATTGAGAGAGAGAACGAGAGAGCGGTACAGTATCTAACTTTAGCATATCACCCACATTTGACTGTATCTACCTTTAGCATATCACCCACATTGAGAGAACGGTACTGTATCTACCTTTAGCATATCACCCACATTGAGAGAACAGTACTGTATCTACCTTTAGCATATCACCCACATTGAGAGAACGGTACTGTATCTACCTTTAGCATATCACCCACATTGAGAGAGAGAACGAGAGAGCGGTACAGTATCTAACTTTAGCATATCACCCACATTGAGAGAACGGTACTGTATCTACCTTTAGCATATCACCCACATTGAGAGAACGGTACTGTATCTACCTTTAGCATATCACCCACATTGAGAGAGAGAAAGAGAGAGCGGTACTGTATCTACCTTTAGCATATCACCCACATTGAGAGAGCGGTACTGTATCTACCTTTAGCATATCACCCACATTGAGAACGGTACTGTATCTACCTTTAGCATATCACCCACATTGAGAGAACAGTACTGTATCTACCTTTAGCATATCACCCATATTGAGAGCGGTACAGTATCTACCTTTAGCATATCACCCACATTGAGAGAACGGTACTGTATCTACCTTTAGCATATCACCCACATTGAGAGAACGGTACTGTGTCTACCTTTAGCATATCACCCACATTGAGAGAACGGTACTGTATCTACCTTTAGCATATCACCCACATTGAGAGAGAGAACGAGAGAGCGGTACAGTATCTAACTTTAGCATATCACCCACATTGAGAGAACGGTACTGTATCTACCTTTAGCATATCACCCACATTGAGAGAACGGTACTGTATCTACCTTTAGCATATCACCCACATTGAGAGAGAGAACGAGAGAGCGGTACAGTATCTACCTTTAGCATATCACCCACATTGAGAGAACGGTACTGTGTCTACCTTTAGCATATCACCCACATTGAGAGAACGGTACTGTATCTACCTTTAGCATATCACCCACATTGAGAGAGAACGAGAGAGCGGTACAGTATCTAACTTTAGCATATCACCCACATTGAGAGAACGGTACTGTGTCTACCTTTAGCATATCACCCACATTGAGAGAACGGTACTGTATCTACCTTTAGCATACCCACATTGAGAGAGAGAACGAGAGAGCGGTACAGTATCTAACTTTAGCATATCACCCACATTGAGAGAGCGGTACTGTATCCACCTTTAGCATATCACCCACATTGAGAGCAAGAAAGAGAGAGCGGTACTGTATCTACCTTTAGCATATCACCCACATTGAGAGAACGGTACTGTATCTACCTTTAGCATATCACCCACATTGAGAGAGCGGACTGAGCATATCACCCACATTGAGAGAACGGTACTGTATCTACCTTTAGCATATCACCCACATTGAGAGAACGGTACTGTATCTACCTTTAGCATATCACCCACATTGAGAGAACGGTACTGTATCTACCTTTAGCATATCACCCACATTGAGAGAGAGAACGAGAGAGCGGTACAGTATCTAACTTTAGCATATCACCCACATTGAGAGAACGGTACTGTATCTACCTTTAGCATATCACCCACATTGAGAGAGAGAGACGTACGGTACTGTATCTACCTTTAGCATATCACCCACATTGAGAGAACGGTACTGTATCTACCTTTAGCATATCACCCACATTGAGAGAGAGAACGAGAGAGCGGTACAGTATCTAACTTTAGCATATCACCCACATTGAGAGAACGGTACTGTGTCTACCTTTAGCATATCACCCACATTGAGAGAACGGTACTGTATCTACCTTTAGCATATCACCCACATTGAGAGAGAGAACGAGAGAGCGGTACAGTATCTAACTTTAGCATATCACCCATATTGAGAGAGAGAACGAGAGAGCGGTACTGTATCCACCTTTAGCATATCACCCACATTGAGAGCAAGAAAGAGAGAACGGTACTGTATCTACCTTTAGCATATCACCCACATTGAGAGAACGGTACTGTATCTACCTTTAGCATATCACCCATATTGAGAGAGCGGTACTGTATCTACCTTTAGCATATCACCCACATTGAGAGAACGGTACTGTATCTACCTTTAGCATATCACCCACATTGAGAGCATATCACCCACATTGAGAGAACGGTACTGTATCTACCTTTAGCATATCACCCACATTGAGAGAGAGAACGAGAGAGCGGTACAGTATCTAACTTTAGCATATCACCCACATTGAGAGAACGGTACTGTATCTACCTTTAGCATATCACCCACATTGAGAGAGCGGTACAGTATCTAACTTTAGCATATCACCCACATTTAGAGAGCAGTACTGTATCTACCTTTAGCATATCACCCACATTGAGAGAACGGTACTGTATCTACCTTTAGTATATCACCCACATTGAGAGAACGGTACTGTATCTACCTTTAGCATATCACCCACATTGAGAGAACGGTACTGTATCTACCTTTAGCATATCACCCACATTGAGAGAGAACGAGAGAGCGGTACAGTATCTAACTTTAGCATATCACCCACATTGAGAGAACGGATCTTTAGCATATCACCCACATTGAGAGAACGGTACTGTATCTACCTTTAGCATATCACCCACATTGAGAGAGAGAACGAGAGAGCGGTACTGTATCTACCTTTAGCATATCACCCACATTGAGAGAGAGAACGAGAGAGCGGTACTGTATCTACCTTTAGCATATCACCCACATTGAGAGAGAGAGAGCGGTACTGTATCTACCTTTAGCATATCACCCACATTGAGAGAACGGTACTGTATCTACCTTTAGCATATCACCCACATTGAGAGAACGGTACTGTATCTACCTTTAGAAGAGAGCGGTACAGTATCTAACTTTAGCATATCACCCACATTGAGAGAACGGTACTGTATCTACCTTTAGCATATCACCCACATTGAGAGAGCGGTACAGTATCTAACTTTAGCATATCACCCACATTGAGAGAACGGTACTGTGTCTACCTTTAGCATATCACCCACATTGAGAGAACGGTACTGTATCTACCTTTAGCATATCACCCACATTGAGAGAGCGGTACAGTATCTAACTTTAGCATATCACCCACATTGAGAGAACGGTACTGTGTCTACCTTTAGCATATCACCCACATTGAGAGAACGGTACTGTATCTACCTTTAGCATATCACCCACATTGAGAGCGAGAAAGAGAGAGCGGTACTGTATCTACCTTTAGCATATCACCCACATTGAGAGAACGGTACTGTATCTACCTTTAGCATATCACCCACATTGAGAGAACGGTACTGTATCTACCTTTAGCATATCACCCACATTGAGAGAGAGAACGAGTACTACAGTATCTAACTTTAGCATATCACCCACATTGAGAGAGAGCGGTACTGTATCTACCTTTAGCATATCACCCACATTGAGAGGAAGAGAGAGCGGTACTGTATCTACCTTTAGCATATCACCCACATTGAGAGAACGGTACTGTATCTACCTTTAGCATATCACCCACATTGAGAGAGAGTAACCGCATATCACCCACATTGAGAGAGCGGTACTGTATCTACCTTTAGCATATCACCCACATTGAGAGAACGGTACTGTATCTACCTTTAGCATATCACCCACATTGAGAGAACGGTACTGTATCTACCTTTAGCATATCACCCACATTGAGAGAGAGAACGAGAGAGCGGTACAGTATCTAACTTTAGCATATCACCCACACACATTGAGAGAGCGGTACAGTATCTACCTTTAGCATATCACCCACATTGAGAGAACGGTACTGTATCTACCTTTAGCATATCACCCACATTGAGAGAACGGTACTGTATCTACCTTTAGCATATCACCCATATTGAGAGAGCGGTACTGTATCTACCTTTAGCATATCACCCACATTGAGAGAACGGTACTGTATCTACCTTTAGCATATCACCCATATCACCCACATTGAGAGAACGGTACTGTATCTACCTTTAGCATATCACCCACATTGAGAGAACGGTACTGTATCTACCTTTAGCATATCACCCACATTGAGAGCGAGAGAGTATCTACCTTTAGCATATCACCCACATTGAGAGAGCGGTACTGTATCTACCTTTAGCATATCACCCACATTGAGAGAACATTGAGAGAACGGTACTGTATCTACCTTTAGCATATCACCCACATTGAGAGAACGGTACTGTATCTACCTTTAGCATATCACCCACATTGAGAGAGAGAACGAGAGAGCGGTACAGTATCTAACTTTAGCATATCACCCACATTGAGAGAACGGTACTGTGTCTACCTTTAGCATATCACCCACATTGAGAGAACGGTACTGTATCTACCTTTAGCATATCACCCACATTGAGAGAGAGAACGAGAGAGCGGTACAGTATCTAACTTTAGCATATCACCCATATTGAGAGAGAGAACGAGAGAGCGGTACTGTATCCACCTTTAGCATATCACCCACATTGAGAGCAAGAAAGAGAGAGCGGTACTGTATCTACCTTTAGCATATCACCCACATTGAGAGAACGGTACTGTATCTACCTTTAGCATATCACCCACATTGAGAGAACGGTACTGTATCTACCTTTAGCATATCACCCACATTGAGAGAACGGTACTGTATCTACCTTTAGCATATCACCCACATTGAGAGAACGGTACTGTATCTACCTTTAGCATATCACCCACATTGAGAGAACGGTACTGTATCTACTTTGCATATCACCCACATTCGGTACAGTATCTAACTTTAGCATATCACCCACATTGAGAGAAGACTGTATCTACCTTTAGCATATCACCCATATCACCCACATTGAGAGAGAGAACGAGAGAGCGGTACAGTATCTAACTTTAGCATATCACCCACATTGAGAGAGCGGTACTGTATCTACCTTTAGCATATCACCCACATTGTATATCACCCACATTGAGAGAACGGTACTGTATCTACCTTTAACATATCACCCACATTGAGAGAACGGTACTGTATCTACCTTTAGCATATCACCCACATTGAGAGAGAACGAGAGAGCGGTACTGTATCTACCTTTAGCATATCACCCACATTGAGAGAACGGTACTGTATCTACCTTTAGCATATCACCCACATTGAGAGAACGGTACTGTATCTACCTTTAGCATATCACCCACATTGAGAGAGCGGTACAGTATCTAACTTTAGCATATCACCCACATTGAGAGAACGGTACTGTATCTACCTTTAGCATATCACCCACATTGAGAGAGAGAACGAGAGAGCGGTACAGTATCTAACTTTAGCATATCACCCATATTGAGAGAGAGAACGAGAGAGCGGTACTGTATCTACCTTTAGCATATCACCCACATTGAGAGAGAGAACGGTACTGTATCTACCTTTAGCATATCACCCACATTGAGAGAACGGTACTGTATCTACCTTTAGCATATCACCCACATTGAGAGAGAACGGACTGTATCTACCTTTAGCATATCACCCACATTGAGAGAACGGTACTGTATCTACCTTTAGCATATCACCCACATTGAGAAGAGAACGGTACTGTATCTACCTTTAGCATATCACCCACATTGAGAGAACGGTACTGTATCTACCTTTAGCATATCACCCACATTGAGAGAGAGAGCGGTACTGTATCTACCTTTAGCATATCACCCACATTGAGAGAACGGTACTGTATCTACCTTTAGCATATCACCCACATTGAGAGAACGGTACTGTATCTACCTTTAGCATATCACCCACATTGAGAGAGAGAACGAGAGAGCGGTACAGTATCTAACTTTAGCATATCACCCACATTGAGAGAACGGAGTCTACCTTTAGCATATCACCCACATTGAGAGAACGGTACTGTATCTACCTTTAGCATATCACCCACATTGAGAGAGAGAACGAGAGAGCGGTACAGTATCTAACTTTAGCATATCACCCACATTGAGAGAACGGACTGTGACCTTTAGCATATCACCCACATTGAGAGAACGGTACTGTATCTACCTTTAGCATATCACCCACATTGAGAGAGAGAACGAGAGAGCGGTACAGTATCTAACTTTAGCATATCACCCACATTGAGAAGAGAGAGCGGTACTGTATCCACCTTTAGCATATCACCCACATTGAGAGCAAGAAAGAGAGAACGGTACTGTATCTACCTTTAGCATATCACCCACATTGAGAGAACGGTACTGTATCTACCTTTAGCATATCACCCATATTGAGAGAGCGGTACTGTATCTACCTTTAGCATATCACCCACATTGAGAGAACGGTACTGTATCTACCTTTAGCATATCACCCACATTGAGAGAACGGTACTGTATCTACCTTTAGCATATCACCCACATTGAGAGAACGGTACTGTATCTACCTTTAGCATATCACCCACATTGAGAGAACGGTACTGTATCTACCTTTAGCATATCACCCACATTGAGAGAGAGAGAGAGAGCGGTACAGTATCTAACTTTAGCATATCACCCACATTGAGAGAACGGTACTGTATCTACCTTTAGCATATCACCCACATTGAGAGAACGGTACTGTATCTACCTTTAGCATATCACCCACATTGAGAGAGAGAACGAGAGAGCGGTACAGTATCTAACTTTAGCATATCACCCACATTGAGAGAACGGTACTGTATCTACCTTTAGCATATCACCCACATTGAGAGAGAGAACGAGAGAGCGGTACTGTATCTACCTTTAGCATATCACCCACATTGAGAGAGAGAACGAGAGAGCGGTACTGTATCTACCTTTAGCATATCACCCACATTGAGAGAGCGGTACTGTATCTACCTTTAGCATATCACCCACATTGAGAGAAGAGCATATCACCCATTATTGAGAGAGCGGTACTGTATCTACCTTTAGCATATCACCCACATTGAGAGAAGTACTGTATCTACCTTTAGCATATCACCCACATTAAGAGAGCTGTACTGTATCTACCTTTAGCATATCACCCACATTGAGAGAACGGTACTGTATCTACCTTTAGCATATCACCCACATTGAGAGAGAGAACGAGAGAGCGGTACAGTATCTAACTTTAGCATATCACCCACATTGAGAGAACGGTCTGTATCTACCTTTAGCATATCACCCACATTGAGAGAACGGTACTGTATCTACCTTTAGCATATCACCCACATTGAGAGAGAGAACGAGAGAGCGGTACTGTATCTAACTTTAGCATATCACCCACATTGAGAGAACGGTATCTACCTTTAGCATATCACCCACATTGAGAGAGAACGGTACTGTATCTACCTTTAGCATATCACCCACATTGAGAGAGACGGTACTGTATCTACCTTTAGCATATCACCCACATTGTACTGTATCTACCTTTAGCATATCACCCACATTGAGAGAACGGTACTGTATCTACCTTTAGCATATCACCCACATTGAGAGAGAGAGAACGAGAGAGCGGTACTGTATCTACCTTTAGCATATCACCCACATTGAGAAAGTACTGTATCTACCTTTAGCATATCACCCACAGAGAGAACGGTACTGTATCTACCTTTAGCATATCACCCACATTGAGAGAGAGAACGAGAGAGCGAGAGAGGTACAGTATCTACTTTAGCATATCACCCACATTGAGAGAACGGTACTGTATCTACCTTTAGCATATCACCCACATTGAGAGAGAACGAGAGCGGTACAGTATCTAACTTTAGCATATCACCCACATTGAGAGAACGGTACTGTGTCTACCTTTAGCATATCACCCACATTGAGAGAACGGTACTGTATCTACCTTTAGCATATCACCCACATTGAGAGAGAGAACGAGAGAGCGGTACTGTATCTACCTTTAGCATATCACCCACATTGAGAGAGAGAACGAGAGAGAGCGGTACTGTATCTACCTTTAGCATATCACCCACATTGAGAGCAAGAAAGAGAGAGAGCGGTACTGTAGCATATCACCCACATTGAGAGAACGGTACTGTATCTACCTTTAGCATATCACCCATATTGAGAGAGCGGTACTGTATCTACCTTTAGCATATCACCCACATTGAGAGAACTTTAGCATATCACCCACAGAGAGGTACTGTATCTACCTTTAGCATATCACCCACATTGAGAGAACGGTACTGTATCTACCTTTAGCATATCACCCACATTGAGAGAACGGTACTGTATCTACCTTTAGCATATCACCCACATTGAGAGAGAGAACGAGAGAGCGGTACAGTATCTAACTTTAGCATATCACCCACATTGAGAGAACGGTACTGTATCTACCTTTAGCATATCACCCACATTGAGAGAACGGTACTGTATCTACCTTTAGCATATCACCCACATTGAGAGAGACGGTACTGTAACTTTAGCATATCACCCACATTGAGAGCGGTACTGTATCTACCTTTAGCATATCACCCACATTGAGAGAGCATATCACCCACATTGAGAGAACGGTACTGTATCTACCTTTAGCATATCACCCACATTGAGAGAGTACTGTATCTACCTTTAGCATATCACCCACATTGAGAGAACGGTACTGTATCTACCTTTAGCATATCACCCACATTGAGACGAGAGAGCGGTACTGTATCTACCTTTAGCATATCACCCACATTGAGAGAACGGTACTGTATCTACCTTTAGCATATCACCCACATTGAGAGAACGGTACTGTATCTACCTTTAGCATATCACCCACATTGAGAGAACAGAGTATCTACCTTTAGCATATCACCCACATTGAGAGAACGGTACTGTATCTACCTTTAGCATATCACCCACATTGAGAGAAGAGAGAGAGCGGTACTGTATCTAACTTTAGCATATCACCCACATTGAGAAGAGTACTGTATCTAACGGCATATCACTGTATCTACCTTTAGCATATCACCCACATTGAGAGAGAACGGTACTGTATCTACCTTTAGCATATCACCCACATTGAGAGAGAAAGAGAGCGGTACTGTATCTACCTTTAGCATATCACCCACATTGAGAGTGAGAGAGAGAGCGGTACTGTATCTACCTTTAGCATATCACCCACATTGAGAGAACGGTACTGTATCTACCTTTAGCATATCACCCATATTGAGAGAGCGGTACTGTATCTACCTTTAGCATATCACCCACATTGAGAGAACGGTACTGTATCTACCTTTAGCATATCACCCACATTGAGAGAACGGTACTGTATCTACCTTTAGCATATCACCCACATTGAGAGAGACATTGAGAGAGAACGGTACTGTATCTACCTTTAGCATATCACCCACATTGAGAGAACGGTACTGTATCTACCTTTAGCATATCACCCACATTGAGAGAGAGAACGAGAGAGCGGTACAGTATCTAACTTTAGCATATTACCCACATTTAGAGAGCAGTACTGTATCTACCTTTAGCATATCACCCACATTGAGAGAACGGTACTGTATCTACCTTTAGTATATCACCCACATTGAGAGAACAGTACTGTATCTACCTTTAGCATATCACCCACATTGAGAGAACGGTACTGTATCTACCTTTAGCATATCACCCACATTGAGAGAGAGAACGAGAGAGCGGTACAGTATCTAACTTTAGCATATCACCCACATTGAGAGAAGAGTCTAAGCATATCACCCACATTGAGAGAACGGTACTGTATCTACCTTTAGCATATCACCCACATTGAGAGAACGAGAAGCGGTACAGTATCTAACTTTAGCATATCACCCACATTGAGAGAACGGTACTGTATCTACCTTTAGCATATCACCCACATTGAGAGAGAGAAGCGGTACTGTATCTAACTTTAGCATATCACCCATATTGAGAGAGAGAACGAGAGAGCGGTACTGTATCCACCTTTAGCATATCACCCACATTGAGAGCAAGAAAGAGAGAGCGGTACTGTATCTACCTTTAGCATATCACCCACATTGAGAGAACGGTACTGTATCTACCTTTAGCATATCACCCACATTGAGAGAGCGGTACTGTATCTACCTTTAGCATATCACCCACATTGAGAGAACGGTACTGTATCTACCTTTAGCATATCACCCACATTGAGAGAGACTGTATCTACCTTTAGCATATCACCCACATTGAGAGAGAGAGAGAGCGGTACTGTATCTACCTTTAGCATATCACCCACATTGAGAGAACGGTACTGTATCTACCTTTAGCATATCACCCACATTGAGAGAGAGAACGAGAGAGCGGTACAGTATCTAACTTTAGCATATCACCCACATTGAGAGAACGGTACTGTATCTACCTTTAGCATATCACCCACATTGAGAGAACGGTACTGTATCTACCTTTAGCATATCACCCACATTGAAGAGAGAGCGGTACAGTATCTACCTTTAGCATATCACCCACATTGAGAGAACGGTACTGTATCTACCTTTAGCATATCATTGAGAGAACGGTACTGTATCTACCTTTAGCATATCACCCACATTGAGAGAGAGAACGAGAGAGCGGTACTGTATCTACCTTTAGCATATCACCCACATTGAGAGAACGGTACTGTATCTACCTTTAGCATATCACCCACATTGAGAGAACGGTACTGTATCTACCTTTAGCATATCACCCACATTGAGAGAGAGAACGAGAGAGCGGTACTGTATCTACCTTTAGCATATCACCCACATTGAGAGAAGCGGTACTGTATCTACCTTTAGCATATCACCCACATTGAGAGAGAAAGAGAGAGCGGTACTGTATCTACCTTTAGCATATCACCCACATTGAGAGAACGGTACTGTATCTACCTTTGCATATCACCCACATTACGGTACTGTATCTACCTTTAGCATATCACCCACATTGTATCTACCTTTAGCATATCACCCACATTGAGAGAACGGTACTGTATCTACCTTTAGCATATCACCCACATTGAGAGAACGGTACTGTATCTACCTTTAGCATATCACCCACATTGAGAGAGAGAACGAGAGAGCGGTACAGTATCTAACTTTAGCATATCACCCACATTTAGAGAGCAGTACTGTATCTACCTTTAGCATATCACCCACATTGAGAGAACGGTACTGTATCTACCTTTAGCATATCACCCACATTGAGAGAACGGTACTGTATCTACCTTTAGCATATCACCCACATTGAGAGAACGGTACTGTATCTACCTTTAGCATATCACCCACATTGAGAGAGAGAACGAGAGAGCGGTACAGTATCTAACTTTAGCATATCACCCACATTGAGAGAACGGTACTGTATCTACCTTTAGCATATCACCCACATTGAGAGAACGGTACTGTATCTACCTTTAGCATATCACCCACATTGAGAGAGAGAACGAGAGAGCGGTACAGTATCTAACTTTAGCATATCACCCACATTGAGAGCGAGAAAGAGAGAGCGGTACTGTATCTACCTTTAGCATATCACCCACATTGAGAGCGAGAAAGAGAGAGCGGTACTGTATCTACCTTTAGCATATCACCCACATTGAGAGAACGGTACTGTATCTACCTTTAGCATATCACCCACATTGAGAGAGCGGTACTGTATCTACCTTTAGCATATCACCCACATTGAGAGAACGGTACTGTATCTACCTTTAGCATATCACCCACATTGAGAGAGAGAACGGACTGTGTCTACCTTTAGCATATCACCCACATTGAGAGAACGGTACTGTATCTACCTTTAGCATATCACCCACATTGAGAGAGAACGATTGAGAGCGGTACTGTATCTACCTTTAGCATATCACCCACATTGAGAGAACGGTACTGTATCTACCTTTAGCATATCACCCACATTGAGAGAGAGAACGAGAGAGCGGTACAGTATCTAACTTTAGCATATCACCCACATTGAGAGAACGGTACTGTATCTACCTTTAGCATATCACCCACATTGAGAGAACGGTACTGTATCTACCTTTAGCATATCACCCACATTGAGAGAGAGAACGAGAGAGCGTACTGTATCTACTTTAGCATATCACCCACATTGAGAGAGAGAACGAGAGAGCGGTACTGTATCTACCTTTAGCATATCACCCACATTGAGAGAACGGTAGTCTACCTTTAGCATATCACCCACATTGAGAGAACGGTACTGTATCTACCTTTAGCATATCACCCACATTGAGAGAGAGAACGAGAGAGCGGTACAGTATCTACCTTTAGCATATCACCCACATTGAGAGAACGGTACTGTATCTACCTTTAGCATATCACCCACATTGAGAGAGAGAAGAGAGAGCGGTACTGTATCTACCTTTAGCATATCACCCACATTGAGAGAACGGTACTGTATCTACCTTTAGCATATCACCCACATTGAGAGAGAGAACGAGAGAGCGGTACAGTATCTAACTTTAGCATATCACCCACATTGAGAGAGAGAACGAGAGAGCGGTACTGTATCTACCTTTAGCATATCACCCACATTGAGAGAACGGTACTGTATCTACCTTTAGCATATCACCCACATTGAGAGAACGGTACTGTATCTACCTTTAGCATATCACCCACATTGAGAGAACGGTACTGTATCTACCTTTAGCATATCACCCATCTAATTGATTGAGAACGGTACTGTATCTACCTTTAGCATATCACCCACATTGAGAGAACGGTACTGTATCTACCTTTAGCATATCACCCACATTGAGAGAACGGTACTGTATCTACCTTTAGCATATCACCCACATTGAGAGAGAGAACGAGAGAGCGGTACTGTATCTACCTTTAGCATATCACCCACATTGAGAGAACGGTACTGTATCTACCTTTAGCATATCACCCACATTGAGAGAGAACGAGAGAGCGGTACAGTATCTAACTTTAGCATATCACCCACATTGAGAGAAGTACTGTATCTACCTTTAGCATATCACCCACATTGAGAGAGCGGTACTGTATCTACCTTTAGCATATCACCCACATTGAGAGCGAGAAAGAGAGAGCGGTACTGTATCTACCTTTAGCATATCACCCACATTGAGAGAACGGTACTGTGTCTACCTTTAGCATATCACCCACATTGAGAGAACGGTACTGTATCTACCTTTAGCATATCACCCACATTGAGAGAGAGAACGAGAGAGCGGTACTGTATCTACCTTTAGCATATCACCCACATTGAGAGAACGGTACTGTATCTACCATTAGCATATCACCCATATTGAGAGAGCGATACAGTATCTAACTTTAGCATATCACCCACATTGAGAGAGAGAGAACTTTAGCATATCACCCACATTGAGAGAACGGTACTGTATCTACCTTTAGCATATCACCCACATTGAGAGAACGGTACTGTATCTACCTTTAGCATATCACCCACATTGAGAGAACGGTACTGTATCTACCTTTAGCATATCACCCACATTGAGAGAGAGAGAGTATCTAGAGCATATCACCCACATTTGAGAGAACGGTACTGTATCTACCTTTAGCATATCACCCATATTGAGAGAGAGAAGCGGTACTGTATCTACCTTTAGCATATCACCCACATTGAGAGAACGGTACTGTATCTACCTTTAGCATATCACCCACATTGAGAGAACGGTACTGTATCTACCTTTAGCATATCACCCATATTGAGAGAGAGAAGAGAGAGCGGTACTGCATCTACATTTAGCATATCACCCACCCACATTGAGAGAACGGTACTGTATCTACCTTTAGCATATCACCCACATTGAGAGAACGGTACTGTATCTACCTTTAGCATATCACCCACATTGAGAGAACGGTACTGTATCTACCTTTAGCATATCACCCACATTGAGAGAAGAGCGGTACTGTATCTACCTTTAGCATATCACCCACATTGAGAGAGTACTGTATCTACTTTAGCATATCACCCACATTGAGAGAACGGTACTGTATCTACCTTTAGCATATCACCCACATTGAGAGAACGGAGAGAGAGAGAGACGGTACTGTATCTACCTTTAGCATATCACCCACATTGAGAGAACGGAAGCGGTACAGTATCTACCTTTAGCATATCACCCACATTGAGAGAACGGTACTGTATCTACCTTTAGCATATCACCCACATTGAGAGAGAGCGGTACAGTATCTACCTTTAGCATATCACCCACATTGAGAGAACGGTACTGTATCTACCTTTAGCATATCACCCACATTGAGAGAACGGTACTGTATCTACCTTTAGCATATCACCCACATTGAGAGAGCGGTACTGTATCTACCTTTATCATATCACCCACATTGAGAGAACGGTACTGTATCTACCTTTAGCATATCACCCACATTGAGAGAACGGTACTGTATCTACCTTTAACATATCACCCACAGAGAGAGCGGTACAGTATCTACTTTAGCATATCACCCACATTGAACGGTACTGTATCTACCTTTAGCATATCACCCACATTGAGAGAACGGTACTGTATCTACCTTTAGCATATCACCCACATTGAGAGAGAGAACGAGAGAGCGGTACAGTATCTACCTTTAGCATATCACCCACATTGAGAGAACGGTACTGTATCTACCTTTAGCATATCACCCACATTGAGAGAACGGTACTGTATCTACCTTTAGCATATCACCCACATTGAGAGAGAGAACGAGAGAGCGGTACAGTATCTAACTTTAGCATATCACCCACATTGAGAGAACGGTACTGTGTCTACCTTTAGCATATCACCCACATTGAGAGAACGGTACTGTATCTACCTTTAGCATATCACCCACATTGAGAGAGAGAACGAGAGAGCGGTACTGTATCTACCTTTAGCATATCACCCACATTGAGAGAGACTGTATCTACCTTTAGCATAACATTGAGAGAGAGAGAGCGATACAGTATCTAACTTTAGCATATCACCCATATTGAGAGAGAGAACGAGAGAGCGGTACTGTATCTACCTTTAGCATATCACCCACATTGAGAGAACGGTACTGTATCTACCATTAGCATATCACCCATATTGAGAGAGCGATACAGTATCTAACTTTAGCATATCACCCACATTGAGAGAGAACGGTAATGTGTCTACCTTTAGCATATCACCCACATTGAGAGAACGGTACTGTATCTACCTTTAGCATATCACCCACATTGAGAGAACGGTACTGTATCTACCTTTAGCATATCACCCACATTGAGAGAACGGTACTGTATCTACCTTTAGCATATCACCCACATTGAGAGAGAGAAGAGAGCGGTACAGTATCTAACTTTAGCATATCACCCACATTGAGAGAGAGTACTGTATCTACCTTTAGTATATCACCCACATTGAGAGAACGGTACTGTATCTACCTTTAGCATATCACCCACATCGAGAGAGCGGTACAGTATCTACCTTTATCATATCACCCACATTGAGAGAACGGTACTGTGTCTACCTTTAGCATATCACCCACATTGAGAGAACGGTACTGTATCTACCTTTAACATATCACCCACATTGAGAGAACGGTACTGTATCTACCTTTAGCATATCACCCACATTGAGAGCGAGAAAGGGGGAGCGGTACTGTATCTACCTTTAGCATTTCAACCACATTGAGAGAACGGTACTGTATCTACCTTTAACATATCACCCACATTGAGAGAACGGTACTGTATCTACCTTTAGCATATCACCCACATTGAGAGAGAGAACGAGAGAGCGGTACAGTATCTACCTTTAGCATATCACCCACATTTAGTACTGTATCTACCTTTAGCATATCACCCACATTGAGAGAACGGTACTGTATCTACCTTTAGCATATCACCCACATTGAGAGAAGCGGTACAGTATCTACCTTTAGCATATCACCCACATTGAGAGAGAGAACATTGAGAGAACGGTACTGTATCTACCTTTAGCATATCACCCACATTGAGAGAACGGTACTGTATCTACCTTTAGCATATCACCCACATTGAGAGAACGGTACTGTATCTACCATTAGCATATCACCCATATTGAGAGAGCGATACAGTATCTAACTTTAGCATATCACCCATATTGAGAGAGAGAACGAGAGAGCGGTACTGTATCTACCTTTAGCATATCACCCACATTTAGAGAGCAGTACTGTATCTACCTTTAGCATTTCACCCACATTGAGAGAACGGTACTGTATCTACCTTTAGCATATCACCCACATTGAGAGAACGGTACTGTATCTACCTTTAGCATATCACCCACATTGAGAGAACGGTACTGTATCTACCTTTAGCATATCACCCACATTGAGAGAACGGTACTGTATCTACCTTTAGCATATCACCCACATTGAGAGAACGGTACTGTATCTACCTTTAGCATATCACCCACATTGAGAGAACGGTACTGTATCTACCTTTAGCATATCACCCACATTGAGAGAACGGTACTGTATCTACCTTTAGCATATCACCCACATTGAGAAAGAGAAAGAGAGAGCGGTACAGTATCTAACTTTAGCATATCACCCACATTGAGAGAACGGTACTGTATCTACCTTTAACATATCACCCACATTGAGAGAACGGTACTGTATCTACCTTTAGCATATCACCCACATTGAGAGAACGATACAGTATCTAACTTTAGCATATCACCCATATTGAGAGAGAGAACGAGAGAGCGGTACTGTATCTACCTTTAGCATATCACCCACATTGAGAGAACGGTACTGTATCTACCTTTAGCATATCACCCACATTGAGAGAACGGTACTGTATCTACCTTTAGCATATCACCCACATTGAGAGAACGGTACTGTATCTACCTTTAGCATATCACCCACATTGAGAGAACGGTACTGTATCTACCTTTAACATATCACCCACATTGAGACAATTGACCTTTAGCATATCACCCACATTGAGAGCGAGAAAGAGAGAGCGGTACTGTATCTACCTTTAGCATATCACCCACATTGAGAGAACGGTACTGTATCTACCTTTAGCATATCACCCACATTGAGAGAACGGTACTGTATCTACCTTTAGCATATCACCCACATTGAGAAAGAGAACGAGAGAGCGGTACAGTATCTAACTTTAGCATATCACCCACATTGAGAGAACGGTACTGTATCTACCTTTAGCATATCACCCACATTGAGAGAACGGTACTGTATCTACCTTTAGCATATCACCCACATTGAGAGAGAAAGAGAAGCGGTACTGTATCTACCTTTAGCATATCACCCACATTGAGAGAACGGTACTGTATCTACCTTTAGCATATCACCCACATTGAGAGAACGGTACTGTATCTACCTTTAGCATATCACCCACATTGAGAGAGAGAACGAGAGAGCGGTACTGTATCTACCTTTAGCATATCACCCACATTGAGAGAGAGAACGCATATCACCCACATTGAGAGCGGTACTGTATCTACCTTTAGCATATCACCCACATTGAGAGAAGTATCTACCTTTAGCATATCACCCACATTGAGAGAGAACGGTACTGTATCTCTAGTATATCTTTAGCATATCACCTTTAGCATATCACCCACATTGAGAGAGAGAACGAGAGAGCGGTACAGTATCTAACTTTAGCATATCACCCACATTGAGAGAACGGTACTGTATCTACCTTTAGCATATCACCCACATTGAGAGAGAGAACGAGAGAGCGGTACAGTATCTAACTTTAGCATATCACCCACATTGAGAGAGAAGAGAGAGAGCGGTACTGTATCTACCTTTAGCATATCACCCACATTGAGAGAGAGAACGGTACTGTATCTACCTTTAGCATATCACCCACATTGAGAGAACGGTACTGTATCTACCTTTAGCATATCACCCACATTGAGAGAACGGTACTGTATCTACCTTTAGCATATCACCCACATTGAGAGAACGGTACTGTATCTACCTTTAGCATATCACCCACATTGAGAGAGAGAACGAGAGAGCGGTACTGTATCTACCTTTAGCATATCACCCACATTGAGAGAGAACGGTACTGTATCTACCTTTAGCATATCACCCACATTGAGAGAACGGTACTGTATCTACCTTTAGCATATCACCCACATTGAGAGAACGGTACTGTATCTACCTTTAGCATATCACCCACATTGAGAGAACGGTACTGTATCTACCTTTAGCATATCACCCACATTGAGAGAACGAGTACGGTACAGTATCTACCTTTTTAGCATATCACCCATCACCCACATTGAGAGAGAGAAGAGAGAGCGGTACTGTATCTACCTTTAGCATATCACCCACATTGAGAGAACGGTACTGTATCTACCTTTAGCATATCACCCACATTGAGAACGGTACTGTATCTACCTTTAGCATATCACCCACATTGAGAGAGAGAACGAGAGAGCGGTACTGTATCTACCTTTAGCATATCACCCACATTGAGAGCATATCAACATTGAGAGAACGGTACTGTATCTACCTTTAGCATATCACCCACATTGAGAGAGAGAACGAGAGAGCGGTACTGTATCTACCTTTAGCATATCACCCACATTGAGAGAACGGTACTGTATCTACCTTTAGCATATCACCCACATTGAGAGAGAGCATATCACCCACATTGAGAGAACGGTACAGTATCTACCTTTAGCATATCACCCACATTTGAGAGAAGCGGTACTGTATCTACCTTTAGCATATCACCCACATTGAGAGAATCAGTACTGTATCTACCTTTAGCATATCACCCACATTGAGAGAGAACGGTACAGTATCTACCTTTAGCATATCACCCACATTGAGAGAACAGCGGTACTGTATCTACCTTTAGCATATCACCCACATTGAGAGAACGGTACTGTATCTACCTTTAGCATATCACCCACATTGAGAGAAGAGAGTACTACAGTATCTACTTTAGCATAGCATATCACCCACATTGAGAGAGAGAACGAGAGGCGGTACTGTATCTACCTTTAGCATATCACCCACATTGAGAGAACGGTACTGTATCTACCTTTAGCATATCACCCACATTGAGAGAACGGTACTGTATCTACCTTTAGCATATCACCCACATTGAGAGAACTGAGAGAGCGGTACAGTATCTAACTTTAGCATATCACCCACATTGAGAGAGAACGGAGAGCGGTACTGTATCTACCTTTAGCATATCACCCACATTGAGAGCAAGAGAAGCGGTACTGTATCTACCTTTAGCATATCACCCACATTGAGAGAACGGTACTGTATCTACCTTTAGCATATCACCCACATTGAGAGAGAGAACGAGAGGCGGTACAGTATCTAACTTTAGCATATCACCCACATTGAGAGAACGGTACTGTATCTACCTTTAGCATATCACCCACATTGAGAGAACGGTACTGTATCTACCTTTAGCATATCACCCACATTGAGAGAGAGAAGAGAGCGGTACTGTATCTACCTTTAGCATATCACCCACACATTGAGAGAGAGAGCGGTACTGTATCTACCTTTAGCATATCACCCACATTGAGAGAAACGGTACTGTATCTACCTTTAGCATATCACCCACATTGAGAGAGCGGTACTGTATCTACCTTTAGCATATCACCCACATTGAGAGAACGGTACTGTATCTACCTTTAGCATATCACCCACATTGAGAGAACGAGTACTGTATCTACCTTTATCATATCACCATATCACCCACATTGAGAGAACGGTACTGTATCTACCTTTAGCATATCACCCACATTGAGAGAACGGTACTGTATCTACCTTTAGCATATCACCCACATTGAGAGAAGCGGTACTGTATCTACCTTTAGCATATCACCCACATTGAGAGAGAACGAGAGAGCGGTACTGTATCTACCTTTAGCATATCACCCACATTGAGAGAACGGTACTGTATCTACCTTTAGCATATCACCCACATTGAGAGAACGGTACTGTATCTACCTTTAGCATATCACCCACATTGAGAGAGAGAACGAGAGAGCGGTACAGTATCTACCTTTAGCATATCACCCACATTGAGAGAACGGTACTGTATCTACCTTTAGCATATCACCCACATTGAGAGAACGGTACTGTATCTACCTTTAGCATATCACCCACATTGAGAGAGAGAACGAGAGAGCGGTACTGTATCTACCTTTAGCATATCACCCACATTGAGAGAACGGTACTGTATCTACCTTTAGCATATCACCCACATTGAGAGAACGGTACTGTATCTACCTTTAGCATATCACCCACATTGAGAGAACCCACATTGGAGACTACGGTATCTACCTTTAGCATATCACCCACATTAGAGAACGGTACTGTATCTACCTTTAGCATATCACCCACATTGAGAGAAGAGAGAGTACTGTATCTACCTTTAGCATATCACCCACATTGAGAGAACGGTACTGTATCTACCTTTAGCATATCACCCACATTGAGAGAACGGTACTGTATCTACCTTTAGCATATCACCCACATTGAGAGAGAGAACGAGAGAGCGGTACAGTATCTACCTTTAGCATATCACCCACATTGAGAGAGTACTGTATCTACCTTTAGCATATCACCCACATTGAGTACAGTATCTACCTTTAGCATATCACCCACATTGAGAGAACGGTACTGTATCTACCTTTAGCATATCACCCACATTGAGAGAACGGTACTGTATCTACCTTTAGCATATCACCCACATTGAGAGAGAGAACGAGAGAGCGGTACAGTATCTAACTTTAGCATATCACCCACATTGAGAGAACGGTACTGTATCTACCTTTAGCATATCACCCACATTGAGAGAACGGTACTGTATCTACCTTTAGCATATCACCCACATTGAGAGAACGGTACTGTATCTAACTTTAGCATATCACCCACATTGTACAGTATCTAACAGTTTAGCATATCACCCACATTGAGAGAGAGAAGAGAGAGCGGTACTGTATCTAACCTTTAGCATATCACCCACATTGAGAGAAGAGCGGTACTGTATCTACCTTTAGCATATCACCCACATTGAGAGAACGGTACTGTATCTACCTTTAGCATATCACCCACATTGAGAGAGAGCGGGTATCTACTGCATATCACCCACATTGAGAGAACGGTACTGTATCTACCTTTAGCATATCACCCACATTGAGAGAAGAGAACGGTACTGTATCTACCTTTAGCATATCACCCACATTGAGAGAGAAGAGAGAGCGGTACTGTATCTACCTTTAGCATATCACCCACATTGAGAGAACGAGTACTGCATATCATTACCTTTAGTATATCACCCACATTTACTGTATCTACCAGCATATCACCCACATTGAGAGAGAGAAGGAGAGAGCGGTACTGTATCTACCTTTAGCATATCACCCACATTGAGAGAACGGTACTGTATCTACCTTTAGCATATCACCCACATTGAGAGAACGGTACTGTATCTACCTTTAGCATATCACCCACATTGAGAGAGAGAAGCATATCACCCACATTGAGAGAAGCGGTACTGTATCTACCTTTAGCATATCACCCACATTGAGAGAACGGTACTGTATCTACCTTTAGCATATCACCCACATTGAGAGTATCTACCTTTAGAGAGAGAGAGAGCGGTACTGTATCTACCTTTAGCATATCACCCACATTGAGAGAACGGTACTGTATCTACCTTTAGCATATCACCCACATTGAGAGAGAGAACGAGAGAGCGGTACAGTATCTAACCTTTAGCATATCACCCACATTGAGAGAACGGTACTGTATCTACCTTTAGCATATCACCCACATTGAGAGAACGGTACTGTATCTACCTTTAGCATATCACCCACATTGAGAGAGAAGAGAGAGCGGTACTGTATCTACCTTTAGCATATCACCCACATTGAGAGAACGGTACTGTATCTACCTTTAGCATATCACCCACATTGAGAGAGAGAAGAGAGAGCGGTACTGTATCTACTTTAGCATATCACCCACATTGAGAGAACGGTACTGAGCATATCACCCCACATTGAGAGAACGGTACTGTATCTACCTTTAGCATATCACCCACATTGAGAGAGAGAAAGAGAGAGCGGTACTGTAAGCATATCACACATTGAGAGAACGGTACTGTATCTACCTTTAGCATATCACCCACATTGAGAGAGAGAAGAGAGAGCGGTACTGTATCTACCTTTAGCATATCACCCACATTGAGAGAACGGTACTGTATCTACCTTTAGCATATCACCCACATTGAGAGAACGGTACTGTATCTACCTTTAGCATATCACCCACATTGAGAGAACGGTACAGTATCTAACTTTAGCATATCACCCACATTTGAGAGCGGTACTGTATCTACCTTTAGCATATCACCCACATTGAGAGAACGGTACTGTATCTACCTTTAGCATATCACCCACATTGAGAGAGAGAAGCGGTACTGTATCTACCTTTAGCATATCACCCACATTGAGAGAACGGTACTGTATCTACCTTTAGCATATCACCCACATTGAGAGAGAGAAGCATATCACCCACATTGAGAGAGCGGTACTGTATCTACCTTTAGCATATCACCCACATTGAGAGAACGGTACTGTATCTACCTTTAGCATATCACCCACATTGAGAGAGAGAAAGAGGGAGCGGTACTGTATCTACTTTAGCATATCACCCACATTGAGAGAACGGTACTGTATCTACCTTTAGCATATCACCCACATTGAGAGAACGAGGTACTGTATCTACCTTTAGCATATCACCCACATTGAGAGAGAGAACGAGAGAGCGGTACAGTATCTACCTTTAGCATATCACCCACATTGAGAGAAGGTACGGTACAGTATCTACCTTTAGCATATCACCCACATTGAGAGAACGGTACTGTATCTACCTTTAGCATATCACCCACATTGAAAGAGAGAGAACCTTTAGCATATCACCCACAGAGAGCGGTACTGTATCTACCTTTAGCATATCACCCACATTGAGAGACGGTACTGTATCTACCTTTAGCATATCACCCACATTTAGAGAGCGGTACTGTATCTACCTTTAGCATATCACCCACATTGAGAGAACGGTACTGTATCTACCTTTAGCATATCACCCACATTGAGAGAACGGTACTGTATCTACCTTTAGCATATCACCCACATTGAGAGAGAGAACGAGAGAGCGGTACTGTATCTACCTTTAGCATATCACCCACATTGAGAGAACGGTACTGTATCTACCTTTAGCATATCACCCACATTGAGAGCGAGAAAGAGAGAGCGGTACTGTATCTACCTTTAGCATATCACCCACATTGAGAGAACGGTACTGTATCTACCTTTAGCATATCACCCACATTGAGAGATCACCCACATTGAGAGAGCGGTACTGTATCTACCTTTAGCATATCACCCACATTGAGAGAGAACGAGAGAGCGGTACTGTATCTACCTTTAGCATATCACCCACATTGAGAGAAGTACTGTATCTACCTTTAGCATATCACCCACATTGAGAGAACGGTACTGTATCTACCTTTAGCATATCACCCACATTGAGAGAGAGAACGAGAGAGCGGTACAGTATCTACCTTTAGCATATCACCCACATTGAGAGAACGGTACTGTATCTACCTTTAGCATATCACCCACATTGAGAGAACGGTACTGTATCTACCTTTAGCATATCACCCACATTGAGAGAGAACGAGAGAGCGGTACAGTACCTTTAGCATATCACCCACATTGAGAGAACGGTATATCTACCTTTAGCATATCACCCACATTGAGAGAGAAGAGAGCGGTACTGTATCTACCTTTAGCATATCACCCACATTGAGAGAACGGTACTGTATCTACCTTTAGCATATCACCCACATTGAGAGAGAGAACGAGAGAGCGGTACTGTATCTACCTTTAGCATATCACCCACATTGAGAGAACGGTACTGTATCTACCTTTAGCATATCACCCACATTGAGAGAGAGAACGAGAGAGCGGTACAGTATCTAACTTTAGCATATCACCCACATTGAGAGAACGGTACTGTGTCTACCTTTAGCATATCACCCACATTGAGAGAACGGTACTGTATCTACCTTTAGCATATCACCCACATTGAGAGAGAGAACGAGAGAGCGGTACAGTATCTAACTTTAGCATATCACCCACATTGAGAGAACGGTACTGTATCTACCTTTAGCATATCACCCACATTTAGAGAGAACGGTACTGTATCTACCTTTAGCATATCACCCACATTGAGAGAACGGTACTGTATCTACCTTTAGCATATCACCCACATTGAGAGAGAACGGTACTGTATCTACCTTTAGCATATCACCCACATTGAGAGAAGAGAGAGCGGTACTGTATCTACCTTTAGCATATCACCCACATTGAGAGAACGGTACTGTATCTACCTTTAGCATATCACCCACATTGAGAGAACGGTACTGTATCTACCTTTAGCATATCACCCACATTGAGAGAACGAGAGAGCGGTACAGTATCTAACTTTAGCATATCACCCACATTGAGAGAACGGTACTGTATCTACCTTTAGCATATCACCCACATTGAGAGAACGGTACTGTATCTACCTTTAGCATATCACCCACATTGAGAGAGAGCGGTACTGTATCTACCTTTAGCATATCACCCACATTGAGCAAGAGCATAGAACATTGAGAGAGCGGTGTATCTACCTTTAGCATATCACCCACATTGAGAGAACGGTACTGTATCTACCTTTAGCATATCACCCACATTGAGAGAACGGTGACTGAGAGAGCGGTACTGTATCTACCTTTAGCATATCACCCACATTGAGAGAACGGTACTGTATCTACCTTTAGCATATCACCCACATTGAGAGAACGGTACTGTATCTACCTTTAGCATATCACCCACATTGAGAGAACGGTACTGTATCTACCTTTAGCATATCACCCACATTGAGAGAGAGCGGTACTGTATCTACCTTTAGCATATCACCCACATTGAGAGAACGGTACTGTATCTACCTTTAACATATCACCCACATTGAGAGAACGGTACTGTATCTACCTTTAGCATATCACCCACATTGAGAGAGAGAACGAGAGAGCGGTACAGTATCTAACTTTAGCATATCACCCACATTGAGAGAACGGTACTGTGTCTACCTTTAGCATATCACCCACATTGAGAGAACGGTACTGTATCTACCTTTAGCATATCACCCACATTGAGAGAGCGAGAACAGTATCTAACTTTAGCATATCACCCACAGCGGTACTGTATCTACTTTAGCATATCACCCACATTGAGAGAAGAGAGAGCGGTACTGTATCTACCTTTAGCATATCACCCACATTGAGAGAACGAGAGAGCGGTACTGTATCTACCTTTAGCATATCACCCACATTGAGAGAGAGAACGAGAGAGCGGTACTGTATCTACCTTTAGCATATCACCCACATTGAGAGAGAGAACGAGAGAGCGGTACAGTATCTAACTTTAGCATATCACCCACATTGAGAGAACGGTACTGTATCTACCTTTAGCATATCACCCACATTGAGAGAACGGTACTGTATCTACCTTTAGCATATCACCCACATTGAGAGAGAGAACGAGAGAGCGGTACAGTATCTAACTTTAGCATATCACCCACATTGAGAGAGCGGTACTGTATCTACCTTTAGCATATCACCCACATTGAGAGAACGGTACTGTATCTACCTTTAGCATATCACCCACATTGAGAGAACGGTACTGTATCTACCTTTAGCATATCACCCACATTGAGAGAACGGTACTGTATCTACCTTTAGCATATCACCCACATTGAGAGAACGGTACTGTATCTACCTTTAGCATATCACCCACATTGAGAGAACGGTACTGTATCTACCTTTAACATATCACCCACATTGAGAGAACGGTACTGTATCTACCTTTAGCATATCACCCACATTGAGAAGAGTATCTACCTTTAGCATATCACCCACATTGTATCTACCTTTAGCATATCACCCACATTGAGAGAACGGTACTGTATCTACCTTTAACATATCACCCACATTGAGAGAACGGTACTGTATCTACCTTTAGCATATCACCCACATTGAGAGCGAGAAAGGGAGAGCGGTACTGTATCTACCTTTAGCATATCACCCACATTGAGAGAGAGAACGAGAGAGCGGTACTGTATCTACCTTTAGCATATCACCCACATTGAGAGAACGGTACTGTATCTACCTTTAGTATATCACCCACATTGAGAGAACGGTACTGTATCTACCTTTAGCATATCACCCACATTGAGAGAGAGAGAGAAGAGAGAGAGAGCGGTACAGTATCTAACTTTAGCATATCACCCACATTGAGAGAACGGTACTGTATCTACCTTTAGCATATCACCCACATTGAAAGAGAGAACGAGAGAGCGGTACTGTTTCTAACTTTAGCATATCACCCATATTGAGAGAGAGAACGAGAGAGCGGTACTGTATCTACCTTTAGCATATCACCCACATTGAGAGAGAGAACGAGAGAGTGGTACTGTATCTACCTTTAGCATTTCACCCACATTGAGAGAACGGTACTGTATCTACCTTTAGCATATCACCCACATTGAAAGAGAGAACGAGAGAGCGGTACTGTATCTACCTTTAGCATATCACCCACATTGAGAGCACGGTACTGTATCTACCTTTAGCATATCACCCACATTGAGAGAACGGTACTGTATCTACCTTTAACATATCACCCACATTGAGAGAACGGTACTGTATCTACCTTTGGCATATCACCCACATTGAGAGATAGAACGAGAGAGCGGTACTGTATCTACCTTTAGTATATCACCCACATTGAGAGAACGGTACTGTATCTACCTTTAGTATATCACCCACATTGAGAGAACGGTACTGTATCTACCTTTAGCATATCACCCACATTGAGAGAGAGAACGAGAGAGCGGTACTGTATCTACCTTTAGCATATCACCCACATTGAGAGAACGGTACTGTATCTACCTTTAGCATATCACCCACATTGAGAGAGAGAACGAGAGAGCGGTACAGTATCTAACTTTAGCATATCACCCACATTGAGAGAACGGTACTGCATCTACCTTTAGCATATCACCCACATTGAGAGCGAGAAAGAGAGAGCGGTACTGTATCTACCTTTAGCATATCACCCACATTGAGAGAAAGGTACTGCATCTACCTTTAGCATATCACCCACATTGAGAGAGAGAACGAGAGAACGGTACTGTATCTAACTTTAGCATATCACCCATATTGAGAGAGAGAACGAGAGAGCGGTACTGTATCTACCTTTAGCATATCACCCACATTGAGAGAGAGAATGAGAGAGTGGTACTGTATCTACCTTTAGCATTTCACCCACATTGAGAGAACGGTACTGTATCTACCTTTAGCATATCACCCACATTGAGAGCGAGAAAGAGAGAGCGGTACTGTATCTACCTTTAGCATATCACCCACATTGAGAGAACGGTACTGTATCTACCTTTAACATATCACCCACATTGAGAGAACAGTACTGTATCTACCTTTAGCATATCACCCACATTGAGAGAACGGTACTGTATCTACCTTTAGTATATCACCCACATTGAGAGAGAGAAAGAGAGAGCGGTACTGTATCTACCTTTAGCATATTACCCACATTGAGAGAACGGTACTGTATCTACCTTTAACATATCACCCACATTGAGAGAACGGTACTGTATCTACCTTTAGTATATCACTCACATTGAGAGCGAGAAAGAGAGAGGTAGAGAACGAGAGAGAGAGCGGTACAGTATCTAACTTTAGCATATCACCCACATTGAGAGAACGTACTGTATCTACCTTTAGCATATCACCCACATTGAGAGAACGGTACTGTATCTACCTTTAGTATATCACCCACATTGAGAGAGAGAAAGAGAGAGCGGTACTGTATCTACCTTTAGCATATTACCCACATTGAGAGAGAGAACGAGAGAGCGGTACAGTATCTTACTTTAGCATATCACCCATATTGAGAGAGAGAACGAGAGAGCGGTACAGTATCTAACTTTAGCATACCACCAACATTTAGAGAGAGAAGGAGAGAGCGGTAGAGTATATACCTTTAGCATATCACCAACATTTAGAGAGCGGTATGGTATCTACCTTTAGCATATCACCCACATTGAGAGAGCGGTACAGTATCTAACTTTAGCATATCACCCACATTGAGAGAGAGAACGAGAGAGCGGTACAGTATCTACCTTTAGAATATCACCCACATTTAGAGAGCAGTACTGTATCTACCTTTAGCATATCACCCATATTGAGAGAGAGAAAGAGAGAGCGGTACTGTATCTAACTTTAGCATATCACCCACATTGAGAGAGAGAGAACGAGAAAGTGGTGTGGGTAATATGCTAAATATATATACAGTGCCACTCTTTAACACATCACCCATATTAGCATATCACCCATATTGAAAGAGAGATGTGGGTAATATGCTAAAGTATATACAGTGCCACTCTTTAGCACATCACCCATATTTAGCATATCACCCATATTGAAAGAGAGAAAGGGAGAGCGGTACTGTATATTACTTTAGCACATCACCCACATTGAGAGAGCAGTACTGTATCTACTTTTAGCATATCACCCACTTTGAGAGAGAGAACGAGAGAGCGGTACTGTATCTACCTTTAGCATATCACCCATATTGAGAAAGAGAAAGAGAGAGCGGTACAGTATCTAACTTTAGCGTATCACCCATATTGAGAGAGAGAAAGAGATAGCGGTACTGTATCCACCTTTAGCATATCACCCACATTGAGAGCAAGAAAGAGAGAGCAGTACTGTATCTACCTTTAGCATATCACCCATATTGAGAGAGCGGTACTGTATCTACCTTTAGCATATCACCCATATTGAGAGAGAGAAAGAGAGAGTGGTACTGTATCTACCTTCTGCATATCACCCATATTGAGAGAGCCGTACTGTATCTAACTTTAGGCTATCACCCATATTGAGAGAGAGAAAGAGAGAGCGGTACTGTATCCAACTTTAGCGCAGTGATGTCCAGCTTCTCCTCTTAATAGCATCTTTGTGACTAAGACTTGATGCTGCTAAACCCTGCATTTAATGAATGTTTCCTAATTATCCCCCATCCTGGCAACACATTTAAAAATAACTTCAAAGAAAGAAATGACTAAGAGCTAAAAGACATACAAATACTGATCAGAACAGAATCCGAGAAGAAATACACTGTATGGATAACATACCCTCCCTCCCACACACACACACACACACACACACACACACACACAACCGAATCACTTCCTCATTCTCTACCGTTTACTAAAATCACTTCAGAATCAGGAATAATTATTGTTATTTTCAATAATCCCCAACCGCTTGGAAAAATTGTCAGAGGTAACCCACATTCTACTCGCCATCATGACCACACAAACACCTATACACACACTCACAAAACACAGCGATCTTTAGCATAGAAAAGCACCTCTTAGGCCCAATCAAGTCCTGAAAAAACACAATGGTCCCATCTAGCTCGTTCTGATGGCTCTCCTCTAAAATAGATCTGGAAGTTAAAGCTTGTGAAACTATAAACAAGCTCATTTTCCCTCTGCCGCAGCTGTCCTGGCTGTCGCCTGATTGCTTTGTGAGCGCTGTTTAATTGCCAATTAGGCCGGGACCAGGACAGCAATCACAATAGGTAGGTGCGTTTGTTGGTGTGAGTGTGTGTGTGTGTGTTTGTTGGTGTGTGTGTGTTTGTTGGTGTGAGTGTGTGTGTTTGTTGGTGTGTGTGTTTGTTGGTGTGAGTGTGTGTGTTTGTTGGTGTGTGTGTTTGCTGGTGTGAGTGTGTGTGTTTGTTGGTGTGTGTGTGTTTGTTGGTGTGAGTGAGTGAGTGAGTGAGTGTGTCTGTGCGTGTGCGTGTCTGTGCGTGTGCGTGTGTGTGCAAGAGTGTGAGTGTGAGAGACAGAGTTTGTTTGTTTAGTCCTTAAAGCACACACACACACACACACACACACACACACACACACACACACACACACACACACACACACACCACACACACACACACACACACACACACACACACACACACTCATAAGGTGGGAGGAGGCTTAGAGAGAGACAATGAGAGGTAAACAGAGACTAACAAACCCACTTACTTTCCCAATATTACATCTTAAGCACTAAGTTGAGAACAGTGCAACTCTTGCCCAAAGGGGCTCAGACCTGGGATATGTATTATTCTGACCTCTGTGCCAAATGACTTGGAGCTGAAAATGCCTCTCTAACATAAGGTAATGGAGTTGACTATTACAGAGTGATCAACGGTCCCATTCCCTCTGTGAACATCCATCTGGCAACATGAGAGCTATAGACATCAAACACCTGTCGTCACAGCGAAGCTCTATCAGACAAACATTAGGCAGAGTATTTCAACAGTATGAAGTAGTACTGTTTGTGCATCTGGCACAAGGTTTTGGATGGTAACATTGTCCACTCACATGTATTGGACAGCTTGGAAAAGATATTCATGAAATGTATTGGAGAGGATAAACATATTGGTTGGATTCTACTAAAGTCCACTATTTCCCAAATGCTTAATTTTCCAAGCATACAGTGTACAGTACAATGGTAATCACATACTTTCATGCCCATTGACTTTGTTGTTGTGCTTCTTTGGGATTCATTGACAAAAACCTCAGCCAAAAGTTTTATACCACTTAATTATCATTGGTATTTCATTTGTGGAACTAAGAACCTAAAATGATCTATGCTGCTTACAACACATTACATTAGAAAACTCTGGTAAATACTAGCTGAAATAGGACTGTCAAATATAAAATGGTCCTTGAAGTTTGTTGTGTCACACCGTTTCATCACTCTCACACTTGTAATGAATGAGGATTGGTGTACTTTAAGCATATGCAGTGTGATTTATAATTACCTAGGCACAATTACTGTCCCCTCTGTCTGTGAGACATAAAGGTGGAAGGTACCCGGTTTCAATGTAATGATCTGAGATGCAGTCACCTTTCTATAAAAACAGTGCTTCAACTGGGTTGGGGCCCCACTTACAATAAATGTTGTATGAGTTTGGTAAGGTTGTTCTCATATGTCATATGTAGGCAACGCTAACACCCCAAATAAGTTCTGCTCGATAGATTTTCCTTCTCACAGGCTCATCTGTCATCTGTTATAGCACCATCAAGTAAAACATGAGAATCCTTAATGAATTAATCTTCTCTAGCAACTTATTTTTATGTATTTACATAACCTCTTGGGGATTTTAATGCACACAGTTCTGCTGGAATAACGATTGATCCAGCTTCCGGAGAAACATATTGATGAGGCTGGTGGAGTGATTCCATGTTTGCCCTGAGCATGAAGCTAATACCTGATCATGTCCCAATAACATTTGATAAACACATCTATGAACTACACAAAGTTGGTTTGCTAGCTCATATAAACTCCCTACACAATGCGTGTGAATGGGTTGAGCTAAGCAGGTAATCCTCTATAGTTTACTAGGCTGGGGCTGATTCCCTCCTTTTAAAAAGCAATTCCTGGATGTGGATTTCAAGGGTTCTCAACATTATTAAAGGTAACTTCAATACCAGATGAAAGCTCACAGGTGATCCAAACATTCCCGCTTCCCTCTTCTGAGCAGTTTTCCAATGATGACATGTGTTCTAATCACTGGATCACGTCTCAACTGACGCTCAGACGAACATCAAAGGTCCCGCCAGGCAGGCGATGGAAGGTGCGTTCTTTGGCTGTCCCCATAGGAGAACCCTTTTGGATTCCAGAGGGTTCTACATGGACCCCCCCCCCCAGAGGGTTCTACATGGACCCCAAGGGTTCTCCTATGGGGACAGCTGAAGAACCCTTTAAGGTTCTAGATAGCACCTTTTTTCTAGGATTGTAAGAGAGGAGAAAATTGAAACAATGGATAAACACTTCCTGAATTGGGCAGAATGCAAAAAAAAAGATAAAAGGGAAAACACCATTTGACACTTCCTCCTCCAGACCCTGATTTGCAAAGCACTCTGGGATACGTTCCTTGTCAAGGAACCTCTCAAACACTTTGAATGGACTGATCCTTTGAGGATAAACCACAGAAAGATATTTTTATATATTTTTTATATACTGCATGTAAGAGTCAACGGGGAGACTAGGGGGAATAGTAAGAGTGTAGGGTCTCAGTGAGAACCCTGGCTGGTATGATGCATTTTTGATGATATTAATAGATTGTTGAGGCAGTGAGGAGCCTGACCTAGTTACAGGCCTGTGTGTGAATGGCTCTAGTGCAGCTGTACACTACACTGTGCTGATGACGCTAAAACGTGATGTGTAGCATTGTGTAGTACAGTATGCAAGATGTTCGCTCTTGGTAACGAATGGCTCAGTGCTGTACACTGTGCTGGCTAAATTGTAGGTACTGACAGCTGTTCGCCGGGCAAATTGAATGTCTACAATTGCCGCTGTCACGATTTCTTCCGAAGTCAGTCCCACTCCTTCTTCGGGCGGCATTCGGCGGTCGACGTCACCGGTCTTCTAGCCATCGCTGATCCACCTTTCATTTTCCATTTGTTTTGCCTTGTCTTCCCACACACCTGGTTTCAATTCCATCATTACATGTTGTGTATTTAACCCTGTGTTCCCCCTATGTCCTTGTCTGGAATTGTTAATTGTAGTGCTTGTGCACGTTATGCTGGTGTGTAATGGGTTTTGTTTACCCATTGATTTATTGTTCTGTTTAAGGTGGTTTTGTTTATTAAACTGCGTCGTTGTAAATCAGATTTTGCTCTCCTGCGCCTGACTTCTCTGCCGCCAGTAAACTAATAACTAGTTATTCAAGAATATTTGACTAGCTAGCTTTTGGAAGTACAAATAATTGATCAGTTGAGTAATTTATTACTAATTTAATTGATTGGTTGATTGATTAATTGATGAGTGATTAATAAGAGTGGGTGATGTTGACATGTTCTGTAGGATGTACAAAGCCTAATGTTGTCTCCACCTAATGTTGTCTTTCCTCAATGTTCTGAGTTGTATGATCTGTTCATCACACCCCCTGTATGTGTTTTTGCCTGAGCGATATGCTGTACCGTCCTGTGGGATGTTGTGTTTCTGTTTACTCTGAAGCTCTGTGTGATGTCTGATCATCATTTTGTACGTATTGCTTTCTATGAGATCTGTGTGTGTATCTGTTCACTGTCTTTCAACTCGCTCTGCTGTTACGGGACAATTCATGGAAACTCAATGGGTTAGACTGGCACTATTTCATTACATACAGTGGGGCAAAAAAGTATTTAGTCAGCCACCATTTGTGCAAGTTCTCCCACTTAAAAAGATGAGAGAGGCCAGTAATTTTCATCATAAGTACACTTCAACTATGACAGACAAAATGAGAAAAAAAAAAATCCAGAAAATCACATTGAAAGATTTTTAATGAATTTATTTGCAAATTATGGTGGAAAATAAGTATTTGGTCAATAACAAAAGTTTATCTCAATACTTTGTTATATCCCCTTTGTTGGCAATGACAGAAGTCAAACGTTTTCTGTAACTCTTCACAAGGTTTTCACACACTGTTGCTGGTATTTTGGCCCATTCCTCCATGCAGATCTCCTCTAGAGCAGTGATATTTTGGGACTGTTGCTGGGCAACACGGACTTTAAACTCCCTCAAAAGATTTTCTATGGGGTTGAGATCTGGAGACTGGCTAGGCTACTCCAGGACCTTGAAATGCTTCTTACGAAGCCACACCTTCGTTGCCCGGGCGGTGTCTTTGGGATCATTGTCATGCTGAAAGACCCAGCCACATTTCATCTTCAATGCCCTTGCTGATGGTACGAGGTTTTCACTCAAAATCTCACAATACATGGCCCCATTCATTCTTTCCTTTGCACGGATCAGTCGTCCTGGTCCCTTTGCAGAAAAACAGCCCCAAAGCATGATGTTTCCACCATCATGCTTCACAGTAGGTATGGTGTTCTTTGAATGCAACAGCATTCTTTGTCCTCCAAACACGACGAGTTGAGTTTTTACCAAAAAGTTATATTTTGGTTTCATCTGACCATATGACATTCTCCCAATCTTCTTCTCGATCATCCAAATGCCGTCTAGCAAACTTCAGGCGGGCCTGGACATGTACAGGCTTAAGCAGGCAAACACGTCTGGCGCTGCAGGATTTGAGTCCCTGGCGGCGTAGTGTGTTACTGATGGTAGGCTTTGTTACTTTGGTCCCAGCTCTCTGCAGGTCATTCACTAGGTCCCCCCGTGTGGTTCTGCGATTTTTGCTCACCGTTCTTGTGATAATTTTGACCCCCCGGGGTGAGAACTTGCATGGAGCCCCAGATCGAGGGAGATTATCAGTGGTCTTGTATGTCTTCCATTTCCTAATAATTGCTCCCACAGTTGATTTCTTCAAACCAAGCTGCTTACCTATTGCAGATTCAGTCTTCCCAGCCTGGTGCAGGTCTACAATTTTGTTTCTGGTGTCCTTTGACAGCTCTTTGGTCTTGGCCATAGTGGAGTTTGGAGTGTGACTGTTTTAGGTTGTGGACAGGTGTCTTTTATGCTGATAACAAGTTCAAACAGCTGCCATTAATACAGGTAACGAGTGGAGGACAGAGGAACCTCTTAAAGAAGAAGTTACAGGTCTGTGAGAGACATAAATCTTGCTTCTTTGTAGGTGACCAAATACTTATTCTCCACCATAATTTGCAAATAAATTCATAAAAAATCCTACAATGTGATTTTCTGGATTTTTTTTCTCATTTTGTCTGTCATAGTTGAAGTGTACATATGATGAAAATGACAGGCCTCTCTCATCTTTTAAGTTGGAGACCTTGCACAATTAGTGGCTCACTAAATACTTTTTTGCCCCACTGTATATACTTTTTTGATGAATGATCAGTTGTCTTGGTTGAAGGAAGAGGGAAGCAGGACAGGAGAGAAGGAGATTTGGGAGGAAATAGGTGGAGGGGAAGATGAGGAGAGGAAATAGGAGAGATGAACAGGGGGACGGGAGAGATGAACAGGGGGATGGGATAGTTGGGGAGAGATGAACAGGAGGATAGATGGGGAAAGATGAACAGGGGGACGGGATAGATGGGGAGAGATGAACAGGGGGCAGGATAGATGGGGAGAGATGAACAGGGGGATGGGATAGATGGGGAGAGATGAACAGAGGGACAGGATAGATGGGGAGAGATGAACAGGGGGATGGGATAGTTGGGGAGAGATGAACAGGAGGATAGATGGGGAAAGATGAACAGGTGGAAGGGATAGATGGGGAGAGATGAACAGGGGGTCTGGATAGATGGGGAGAGATGAACAGGTGGTCTGTATAGATGGGGAGAAATGAACATGGGGATGGATGGGGAGAGATGAACAGGGGTTGGGATAGATGGGGAGAGATGAACATGGGGATGGATGGGGAGAGATGAACAGGGGGACAGATGGGGAGAGATGAACAGGGGGACGGGATAGATGGGGAGAGATGAACAGAGGGACAGGATAGATGGGGATAGATGAAAAGGGGGATGGATGGGGAGAGATGAACAGAGGGACAGGATAGATGGGGAGAGATGAACAGGGGGACGGGATAGATGGGGAGAGATGAACAGAGGGACAGGATAGATGGGGAGAGATGAACATGGGGATGGATGGGGAGAGATGAACAGGTGGTCTGGATAGATGGGGAGAAATGAGCATGGGGATGGATGGGGAGAGATGAACAGGGGGTTGGGATAGATGGGGAGAGATGAACATGGGGATGGATGGGGAGAGATGAACAGAGGGACAGGATAGATGGGGAGAAATTAACAGGGTTGGGATAGATGGGGAGAGATGAACAGGGGTTTGGGATAGATGGGGAGAGATGAAAAGGGGTTTGGGATAGATGGGGAGAGATGAACAGAGGGACAGGATAGATGGGGAGAGATGAACAGGGGTTTGGGATAGATGGGGAGAAATTAACAGGGGTTGGGATAGATGGGGACAGATGAACAGGGGGACGGGATAGATGGGGAGAAATTAACAGGGAGATAGAGGAGGTGATATGAACTGGGGGATGGATGGGGAGAGATGAACAGGGGGACAGGATAGATGGGGAGAGATGAACATGGGGATGGATGGGGAGAGATGAACAGAGGGACAGGATAGATGGGGAGAGATGAACAGGGGGACAGGATAGATGGGGAGAGATGAACAGGGGGACAGGATAGATGGGGAGAGATGAACAGGGGGTTGGGATAGATGGGGAGAGATGAACATGGGGATGGATGGGGAGAGATGAACAGAGGGACAGGATAGATGGGGAGAGATGAACAGGGGGACAGATGGGGAGAGATGAACAATGAACAGTGGGACGGGATAGATGGGGAGAGATGAACAGAGGGACAGGATAGATGGGGAGAGATGAACATGGGGATGGATGGGGAGAGATGAAGAGAGGGACAGGATAGATGGGGAGAGATGAACATGGGGATGGATGGGGAGAGATGAACAGAGGGACAGGATAGATGGGGAGAGATGAACAGAGGGACAGAATAGATGGGGAGAGATGAACAGGGGTTTGGGATAGATGGGGAGAGATGAACATGGGGATGGATGGGGAGAGATGAACAGAGGGACAGGATAGATGGGGAGAAATTAACAGGGGGTTGGGATAGATGGGGGAGATGAACAGGGGTTTGGGATAGATGGGGAGATGAACAGAGGGACAGGATAGATGGGGAGAGATGAACAGGGGTTTGGGATAGATGGGGAGAGATGAACATGGGGATGGATGGGGAGAGATGAACAGAGGGACAGGATAGATGGGGAGAAATTAACAGGGGGTTGGGATAGATGGGGAGAGATGAACAGGGGTTTGGGATAGATGGGGAGAGATGAAAAGGGGACAGGATAGATGGGGAGAGATGAACAGAGGGACAGGATAGATGGGGAGAGATGAACAGGGGTTTGGGATAGATGGGGAGAAATTAACAGGGGTTGGGATAGATGGGGACAGATGAACAGGGGGACGGGATAGATGGGGAGAAATTAACAGGGAGATAGAGGAGGTGAGATGAACTGGGGGATGGATGGGGAGAGATGAACAGGGGGACAGGATAGATGGGGAGAGATGAAAAGGGGTTGGGATAGATGGGGAGAGATGAACAGAGGGACAGGATAGATGGGGAGAGATGAACAGGGGGATGGGATAGATGGGGAGAGATGAACAGAGGGACAGGATAGATGGGGAGAGATGAACAGGGGGACAGGATAGATGGGGAGAGATGAACAGGGGTGGGATAGATAGGGAGAGATGAACAGGGGACAGGATAGATGGGGAGAGATGAACAAAGGGATAGATGGGGAGAGATGAAGTAGGGGGATAGGATTTGTGGAGAGATGAACATGGGGAGATAAAGGGGGAGAGATGAACAGGGGTTTGGGATAGATTGGGAGAGATGAACAGGGGACGGATGGGGAGAGATGAACAGGGGTTGGGATAGATGGGGAGAGATGAACAGGGGATGGATGGGGGAGAGATGAACAGAGGGGTGGATAGATGGGGAGAGATGAACAGAGGGATAGGATAGGGGGAGAGATGAACAGGGGGAGATAGATGGGGAGAGATGAACATGGGATAGATGGGGAGAGATGAACAGAGGGACAGGATAGATGGGGAGAGATGAACAGGGGAGATAAAGGGGAGAGATGAACAGGGGGGGATAGATGGGGAGAGATGAACAGAGGGATGGGATAGATGGGGAGAGATGAACAGGGAGATAAAGGGGGAGAGATGAACAGGGGATAGATGGGGAGAGATGAACAGAGGGATAGGATAGATGTGGAGAGATGAACAGGGAGATAAGGGGGAGAGATGAACAGGGAGATAGATGGTGAGAGATGAACAGAGGGATAGGATAGATGGGAGAGATGAACAGGGAGATGAAAGGGGGAGAGATGAACAGGGAGATAGATGGTGAGAGATGAACAGGGGATAGGATAGATGTGAAGAGATGGGGAGATAATGGGGAGAGATGAACAGGGGGAGATAGATGGTGAGAGGTGAACAGAGGGATAGGATAGATGTGGAGAGATGAACAGGGAGATAGATGGGGAGAGATGAACAGGAGATAGATGGTGAGAGATGAACAGAGGGATAGGATAGATGGGAGAGATGAACAGGGAGATGAAGATGGGGAGAGATGAACAGGGGTTTGGGATAGATGGGGAGAGATGAACAGGGAGATAAAGGGGGAGAGATGAACAGGGGGATAGATGGTGAGAGATGAACAGAGGGATAGGATAGATGTGGAGAGATGAACAGGGAGATAATGGGGAGAGATGAACAGGGGTATGGGATAGATGTGGAGGGAACAGAGAGATTAACAGGGGATAGATGGTGAGAGATGAACAGGGAGATAGATGGTGAGAGATGAACAGGGGTTGGGATAGATGGGAGAGATGAACAGGGAGATAAAGGGGGAGAGATTAACAGGGGGGGATAGATGGGGAGAGATGATCAGGGGTTGGGATAGATGGGGAGAGATGAACAGGGGGATAGATGGGGAGAGATGATCAGGGGTTGGGATAGATGGGTGAGAGATGAACAGAGGGATAGGATAGATGGGGAGAGATGAACAGGAGATAAAGGGGAGAGATGAACAGGGAGATAGATGGTGAGAGATGAACAGAGGGATAGGATAGATGTGGAGAGATGAACAGGGAGATAAAGGGGGAGAGATGAACAGGGAGATAGATGGTGAGAGATGAACAGGGGATAGGATAGATGTGGAGAGATGAACAGGGAGATAAATGGGGAGAGATGAACAGGGAGATAGATGGTGAGATGAACAGGGGATAGGATAGATGTGGAGAGATGAACAGGGAGATAGATGGTGAGAGATGAACAGAGGGATAGGATAGATGTGAAGAGATGAACAGGGGAGATAAAGGGGGAGAGATGAACAGGGAGATAGATGGTGAGAGGTGAACAGAGGGATAGGATAGATGTGGAGAGATGAACAGGGAGATGAAGGGGGAGAGATGAACAGGGAGATAGATGGTGAGAGATGAACAGAGGGATAGGATAGATGTGGAGAGATGAACAGGGAGATGATGGGGAGAGATGAACAGGGGTTTGGGATAGATGTGGAGAGATGAACAGGGAGATAAAGGGGGAGAGATGAACAGGGGATAGATGGTGAGAGATGAACAGAGGGATAGGATAGATGTGGAGAGATGAACAGGGAGATAAAGGGGAGAGATGAACAGGGGTATGGGATAGATGTGGAGAGATGAACAGAGAGATTAACAGGGGGATAGATGGTGAGAGATGAACAGAGGGATAGATGGGGAGAGATGAACAGGGAGATAGATGGTGAGAGATGAACAGGGGTTGGGATAGATGTGGAGAGATGAACAGGGAGATAAAGGGGGAGAGATGAACAGGGGGAGGGGTTGGGATAGATGGGGAGAGATGAACAGGGGATAGGATAGATGTGGAGAGATGAACAGGGAGATGAAGGGGAGAGATGAACAGGGGTTTGGGATAGATGTGGAGAGATGAACAGGGAGATAAAGGGGGAGAGATGAACAGGGGGATAGATGGTGAGAGATGAACAGAGGGATAGGATAGATGTGGAGAGATGAACAGGGAGATAAAGGGGGAGAGATGAACAGGGGTATGGGATAGATGTGGAGAGATGAACAGAGAGATTAACAGGGGGATAGATGGTGAGAGATGAACAGGGAGATAGATGGTGAGAGATGAACAGGGGGTTGGGATAGATGTGGAGAGATGAACAGGGAGATAAAGGGGGAGAGATTAACAGGGGGATAGATGGGGAGAGATGATCAGGGGTTGGGATAGATGGGGAGAGATGAACAGGGGGATAGATGGGGAGAGATGATCAGGGGTTGGGATAGATGGTGAGAGATGAACAGAGGGATAGGATAGATGTGGAGAGATGAACAGGGAGATAAAGGGGGAGAGATGAACAGGGAGATAGATGGTGAGAGATGAACAGAGGGATAGGATAGATGTGGAGAGATGAACAGGGAGATAAAGGGGGAGAGATGAACAGGGAGATAGATGGTGAGAGATGAACAGAGGGATAGGATAGATGTGGAGAGATGAACAGGGAGATAAAGGGGGAGAGATGAACAGGGAGATAGATGGTGAGAGATGAACAGAGGGATAGGATAGATGTGGAGAGATGAACAGGGAGATAGATGGTGAGAGATGAACAGAGGGATAGGATAGATGTGAAGAGATGAACACGGAGATAAAGGGGGAGAGATGAACAGGGAGATAGATGGTGAGAGGTGAACAGAGGGATAGGATAGATGTGGAGAGATGAACAGGGAGATGAAGGGGGAGAGATGAACAGGGAGATAGATGGTGAGAGATGAACAGAGGGATAGGATAGATGTGGAGAGATGAACAGGGAGATGAAGGGGGAGAGATGAACAGGGGTTTGGGATAGATGTGGAGAGATGAACAGGGAGATAAAGGGGGAGAGATGAACAGGGGGATAGATGGTGAGAGATGAACAGAGGGATAGGATAGATGTGGAGAGATGAACAGGGAGATAAAGGGGGAGAGATGAACAGGGGTATGGGATAGATGTGGAGAGATGAACAGAGAGATTAACAGGGGGATAGATGGTGAGAGATGAACAGAGGGATAGATGGGGAGAGATGAACAGGGAGATAGATGGTGAGAGATGAACAGGGGGTTGGGATAGATGTGGAGAGATGAACAGGGAGATAAGGGGGATGGGGAGAGATGATCAGGGGTTGGGATAGATGGGGGGATGAACAGGGGGATAGATGGGGAGAGATGATCAGGGGTTGGGATAGATGGGGAGAGATGAACAGGGGATGGATGGGGAGAGATGAACAGGGGGTGGATGTGGAGAGATGAACAGAGGGATAGATGGTGAGAGATTAACAGAGGGATAGATGGGGAGAGATGAACAGGGGGATAGATGGGGAGAGATGATCAGGGGTTGGGATAGATGGGGAGAGATGAACAGGGGGATGGATGGGGAGAGATGAACAGGGGTTGGGATAGATGGGGAGAGATTAACAGGGGTTGGGATAGATGGGGAGAGATTAACAGGGGATAGATGGTGAGAGATGATCAGAGGGATAGATGGGGAGAGATAATCAGGGTTTGGATAGATGGGGAGAGATTAACAGGGGGATAGATTGTGAGAGATGATCAGAGGGATAGATGGGGAGAGATGATCAGGGGTTGGGATAGATGGGTGAGAGATTAACAGGGGGATGGATGGGGAGAGATGAACAGAGGGATAGGATAGATGTGGAGAGATGAACAGGGAGATAAAGGGGGAGAGATGAACAGGGGTTTGGGATAGATGTGGAGAGATGAACAGGGGGGTGGATGGGGAGAGATGAACAGAGGGATAGGATAGATGTGGAGAGATGAACAGGGAGATGAAGGGGAGAGATGAACAGGGAGATAGATGGTGAGAGATGAACAGAGGGATAGGATAGATGTGGAGAGATGAACAGGGAGATGAAGGGGGAGAGATGAACAGGGGTTTGGGATAGATGTGGAGAGATGAACATGGAGATAAAGGGGGAGAGATGAACAGGGGTTTGGGATAGATGTGAAGAGATGAACACGGAGATAAAGGGGGAGAGATGAACAGGGAGATAGATGGTGAGAGGTGAACAGAGGGATAGGATAGATGTGGAGAGATGAACAGGGAGATGAAGGGGGAGAGATGAACAGGGAGATAGATGGTGAGAGATGAACAGAGGGATAGGATAGATGTGGAGAGATGAACAGGGAGATGAAGGGGGAGAGATGAACAGGGGTTTGGGATAGATGTGGAGAGATGAACAGGGAGATAAAGGGGGAGAGATGAACAGGGGGATAGATGGTGAGAGATGAACAGAGGGATAGGATAGATGTGGAGAGATGAACAGGGAGATAAAGGGGGAGAGATGAACAGGGGTATGGGATAGATGTGGAGAGATGAACAGAGAGATTAACAGGGGATAGATGGTGAGAGATGAACAGGGAGATAGATGGTGAGAGATGAACAGGGGTTGGGATAGATGTGGAGAGATGAACAGGGAGATAAAGGGGAGAGATTAACAGGGGATAGATGGGGAGAGATGATCAGGGGTTGGGATAGATGGGGAGAGATGAACAGGGGGATAGATGGGGAGAGATGATCAGGGGTTGGGATAGATGGTGAGAGATGAACAGAGGGATAGGATAGATGTGGAGAGATGAACAGGGAGATAAAGGGGAGAGATGAACAGGGAGATAGATGGTGAGAGATGAACAGAGGGAGGATAGATGTGGAGAGATGAACAGGGAGATAAAGGGGGAGAGATGAACAGGGAGATAGATGGTGAGAGATGAACAGAGGGATAGGATAGATGTGGAGAGATGAACAGGGAGATAAAGGGGGAGAGATGAACAGGGAGATAGATGGTGAGAGATGAACAGAGGGATAGGATAGATGTGGAGAGATGAACATGGAGATAGATGGTGAGAGATGAACAGAGGGATAGGATAGATGTGAAGAGATGAACACGGAGATAAAGGGGGAGAGATGAACAGGGAGATAGATGGTGAGAGGTGAACAGAGGATAGGATAGATGTGGAGAGATGAACAGGGAGATGAAGGGGGAGAGATGAACAGGGAGATAGATGGTGAGAGATGAACAGAGGGATAGGATAGATGTGGAGAGATGAACAGGGAGATGAAGGGGAGAGATGAACAGGGGTTTGGGATAGATGTGGAGAGATGAACAGGGAGATAAAGGGGGAGAGATGAACAGGGGGATAGATGGTGAGAGATGAACAGAGGGATAGGATAGATGTGGAGAGATGAACAGGGAGATAAAGGGGGAGAGATGAACAGGGGTATGGGATAGATGTGGAGAGATGAACAGAGAGATTAACAGGGGATAGATGGTGAGAGATGAACAGAGGGATAGATGGGGAGAGATGAACAGGGAGATAGATGGTGAGAGATGAACAGGGGTTGGGATAGATGTGGAGAGATGAACAGGGAGATAAAGGGGAGAGATTAACAGGGGGATAGATGGGGAGAGATGATCAGGGGTTGGGATAGATGGGGAGAGATGAACAGGGGGATAGATGGGGAGAGATGATCAGGGGTTGGGATAGATGGGGAGAGATGAACAGGGGGATGGATGGGGAGAGATGAACAGGGGGTGGATGTGGAGAGATGAACAGAGGGATAGATGGTGAGAGATTAACAGAGGGATAGATGGGGAGAGATGAACAGGGGATAGATGGGGAGAGATGATCAGGGGTTGGGATAGATGGGGAGAGATGAACAGGGGATGGATGGGGAGAGATGAACAGGGGTTGGGATAGATGGGGAGAGATTAACAGGGGTTGGGATAGATGGGGAGAGATTAACAGGGGGATAGATGGTGAGAGATGATCAGAGGGATAGATGGGGAGAGATAATCAGGGGTTTGGATAGATGGGGAGAGATTAACAGGGGGATAGATTGTGAGAGATGATCAGAGGGATAGATGGGGAGAGATGATCAGGGGTTGGGATAGATGGGTGAGAGATTAACAGGGGGATGGATGGGGAGAGATGAACAGAGGGATAGGATAGATGTGGAGAGATGAACAGGGAGATAAAGGGGAGAGATGAACAGGGGTTTGGGATAGATGTGGAGAGATGAACAGGGGGTGGATGGGGAGAGATGAACAGAGGGATAGGATAGATGTGGAGAGATGAACAGGGAGATGAAGGGGAGAGATGAACAGGGAGATAGATGGTGAGAGATGAACAGAGGGATAGGATAGATGTGGAGAGATGAACAGGGAGATGAAGGGGGAGAGATGAACAGGGGTTTGGGATAGATGTGGAGAGATGAACATGGAGATAAAGGGGAGAGATGAACAGGGGTTTGGGATAGATGTGGAGAGATGAACAGGGAGATAAAGGGGGAGAGATGAACAGGGGTTTGGGATAGATGTGGAGAGATGAACAGGGAGATAAAGGGGAGAGATGAACAGGGGGATAGATGGTGAGAGATGAACAGAGGGATAGGATAGATGTGGAGAGATGAACAGGGAGATAAAGGGGGAGAGATGAACAGGGGTATGGGATAGATGTGGAGAGATGAACAGGGAGATAAAGGGGGAGAGATGAACAGGGGGATAGATGGTGAGAGATGAACAGAGGGATAGGATAGATGTGGAGAGATGAACCGGGAGATAGATGGTGAGAGATGAACAGGTGGACAGGACCGATGGGGAGAGATGAACAGGGGTTGGGATAGATGGGGAGAGATGAACAGGGGTTGGGATAGATGGGGAGAGATGAACAGGGGTTGGGATAGATGGGGAGAGATTAACAGGGGTTGGGATTGATGGGGAGAGATGAACAGGGAGATAGATGGGGAGAGATGAACAGGGGTTGGGATCGATGGGGAGAGATGAACAGGGAGATAGATGGGGAGAGATGATTCAGGGGATGAACAGACTGATCCTTCCTGCTCTGCTACACACAGTAACACCCACCTGGTTAACATAATGCCAACACACACACACATGCTACGGCTCAAATGGTCGTAATGCTTTGCCAGCTCACACTGACACATAGGAAGACCATTGCCAAAGCTCACCTGGTCACAGACCACACCTGCCAAGACTCATCCGAGAGAGAGAGAGTGAGAGAGAGAGCTAGGGAGAGAGGTAGCGAGCAAAGGATGAGCTAATTTCTGTTTTAATGCATGATCCATGTTCATTTTTTTCCTGGAAAGTGTGTTACATCTCATTCCCTCTACATCTCTGATTCCACAAACTTTCCCCACTCTCCCTTTCCATCTTTCCCATCTCTACACAATCCCTTACCCTTGTCTCCATTCCAGTTCCATGTGTCATTTATTACCCTCTCCCTCCTCCTCTCTCTGGAACATGGCCAGTGATTGTGACATAAGGCTGTGGTGCCGTGGGTCCTCCTTCCATCCCCTCTTCCCCCACTCTCCCACTCTCTATCTCTTTTCCCTCCACCTATAATCACTCCCTTTTTTCTCTCTCTCTATCCACCCCCTTCCTCTCTGGAACATGGCCAGTGATTGTGACATAAGGCTGTGGTGCCTCCAGGGGACAAGGGTCCTCAGTGGACCCACTTCTCTCTATATATATCTCCCTCTCTCTCTATGGGACCATAACATATTTATGTTGGTCCACACTGGGCCTCCATGCCTGACTGCCTCCTCAGTCATGTGGGACTTGGCCCTCTCTCCCTCTGCAGAACACACAGGACACACTGAACTCCCACTTAACCTGCTGCATGGATATACCTAGGAATTTGCATACACATGACACATACACACACACCTACAAACTAGTAGGGGAAACAGTATACATTGTAGAACACTGTGAACAGTCTATGGACTTTATGAGTAAGCCATCCCAAATGCTGAGGTCCTCATGGTTGACTATGGCTGCGTCTCTAGTGGGCCGGAAGTCTAGCTCCCTTTCAGCCCACACATCGCTCTGAACGTCAAAGTACCACAGAAAACAACAAACAACAAAAGTGGACTTTTACTAAGTAGGCTACGTTCATCATGATAGCCTGACCAAATAGTGTTCTTCATGATAGCCTGGCCCAATACAATTAATTGTGATAGCCTGAACCAATACTGTTCATCATGATAGCCTGACCCAATACTGTTCATCATGATAGTCTGACCCAATACTGTTCATCATGATAGCCTCACCCAATACTGTTCAGCATGATAGCATGACCCAATACTGTTCATTGCTGACACAATACTGTTGATGACCCAATAGTTCAGCATGATGACCCAATACTGTTGGCCCAATACTGTTCGTCATGATAGGCTGACACAATACTGTTCATCATGATAGTCTGACCCAATACTGTTCATCATGATAGCCTGACCCAATACTGTTCATCATGATAGCCTGACCCAATACTGTTCATCATGATAGCCTGACCCAATACTGTTCAGCATGATAGCCTGACCCAATACTGTTCATCATGATAGCCTGGCCCAATACTGTTCATTGTGATAGCCTAACCCAATACTGTTCATCATGATAGCCTGACTGAATACTGTTCATCGTGATAGTCTGACCCAATACTGTTCATCATGATAGCCTGACCCAATACTGTTCATCATGATAGCCTGACCCAATACTGTTCAGCATGATAGCCTGACCCAATACTGTTCATCAGGCCGACCTGGAAGGTGCACTAACTAATGACCCTGATGGCTGAGAGGGGTGTGTGTGTGTGTGTGTGTGTGTGTGTGTGTGTGTGTGTGTGTGTGTGTGTGTGTGTGTGTGTGTGTGTGTTCATGTGTGAAAGCTTGCATTTGTGTGTGTGTCTAGAGCTAAGAGTACGGAGAATGCAGATTTCCCACATTACCATGCCCTGCTAAACATCTCCATCTCTAGCTGTCAGTAATCTGCTCTCCCTGCTGTTATGGTGACACACACACACACACCATGTGTCTAACTGTGAGTAATCAGCTCAGTCTACAGTTCTGAATACACTCTTGCCTGGTCTTTAATCACCCTTGACTAGCCAACCACACCAACACAAACATTGGACTGTTTCTTCCCACCAACCAGGGCTATGCACTGTCACTTCTCACCAATCAGAGCAGAGACATTAGTTAAAACAACACCTGTCTGCCATTATTGATTAATCTGGCTAGACCAGTTAGTGGATTAGGCTGGTTCAGATAGGTTTGGTTTGGGGCATGGACTGGACTGCTCTGGCTTCAGTTAGACTTGGCTGTGCTGGACTGGCTTTAGCTAGACTGGTCTGATGTAGACTAGGCTATGCTAAAGTGGTGCTGGGCTGTGACTGGGTGGAGCAGCGCTGCCAGGGCTATGCAGGGTTGATTGTCTGGCTTTGCTACAGTGCAGCTATGGAAGTTTAAGTGTGAGCGTGCATTATTTAAGACATAATTATGCAGCTTGTCGCTGTGTCAGCCAGTCAATCAGAGCTTAGCTTTTCATTAGGCTCCCTGTCACTGCCGGAGGCTGGAGGCATGTAACACACATACATGTACACACACACACGCGCACACACACACACACACACACACACACACACACACACACACACACACAGAAATAAACAATCCACCCATATCACACATATCACACATCACTGAAACAACAAGGAAGTTCCAAAAATGAATACAGAAATGAGGAAGTTCTGAGTTCTCTCTCTCTCCCCCTCTCCCAACTTCTCCCTCCCTCTCTCCTTCTTTCCTCTTCCTCCTCTCCATTAATGTTCCCCCTCTGAGAGTCAATTTAAATGTCAAATGAGGCTGATTTAATTTTTGTGGAATTCAATTAAAGGGAAAGAGAGTGAAGGATAGAGGAATAAGAAAGGGTGGAAAGAGAGGATGATGGTTTTATGGAGGTACCAGGGGAGAGAATGGGGAAGGATGGTATTAGGGGGGTACCAGGGGAGAGAATGGGGAAGGATGGTATTAGGGAGGTACCAGGGGAGAGAATGGGGAAGGATGGTATTAGGGAGGTACCAGGGGAGAGAAGAGAGGAGGATGTTATTAGGGAGGTACCAGGGGAGAGAATGGGGAAGGATGGTATTACCAGGGGAGAGAATGGGGAAGGATGGTATTAGGGAGGTACCAGGGGAGAGAATGGGGAAGGATGTTATTAGGGAGGTACCAGGGGAGAGAATGGGGAAGGATGGTATTACCAGGGGAGAGAATGGGGAAGGATGGTATTAGGGAGGTACCAGGGGAGAGAATGGGGAAGGATGGTATTAGGGAGGTACCAGGGGAGAGAATGGGGAAGGATGGTATTAGGGAGGTACCAGGGGAGAGAATGGGGAAGGATGGTATTAGGGAGGTACCAGGGGAGAGAAGAGGGAAGGATGGTATTAGGGAGGTACCAGGGGAGAGAATGGGGAAGGATGTTATTAGGGAGGTACCAGGGGAGAGAATGGGGAAGGATGGTATTAGGGACCAGGGGGGAGAATGGGGAAGGATGGTATTAGGGAGGTACCAGGGGAGAGAAGAGGGGAGGATGGTATTAGGGAGGTACCAGGGGAGAGAATGGGGAAGGATGGTATTAGGGAGGTACCAGGGGAGAGAATGGGGAAGGATGGTATTAGGGAGGTACCAGGGGAGAGAATGGGGAAGGATTGTATTAGGGAGGTACCAGGGGAGAGAAGAGGGGAGGATGTTATTAGGGAGGTACCAGGGGAGAGAATGGGGAAGGATGGTATTAGGGAGGTACCAGGGGAGAGAATGGGGAAGGATGGTATTAGGGAGGTACCAGGGGAGAGAATGGGGAAGGATGGTATTAGGGAGGTACCAGGGGAGAGAATGGGGGAGGATGGTATTAAGGAGGTACCAGGGGAGAGAAGATGGGATGACGGTATTAGGGAGGTACCAGGGGAGAGAAGAGGGGAGGATGGTATTAAGGAGGTACCAGGGGAGAGAAGAGGGGATGACGGTATTAGGGAGGTACCAGGGGAGAGAAGAGGGGAGGATGGTATTAGGGAGGTACCAGGGGAGAGAAGAGGGGAGGATGTTATTACCCTAGAGAGGAAGAGGAGAAGAGGGGCCAAAGAAAACATTCACTAGTCCTTAAATAACAAGCCTGGTGCTGAAGAGACTTTGATTCATTCAACATATCTTTAATTTATTTATCAATTTATTAATTATTTATCAACAGGCTACGACTGAGAGGGATAATGTCTTTATGTGTATCAGTCTCACATACATACACATGCATGCACCCAACCCCACAACCCCTAATCTACCTCTCTGGTGACACTGAACAAAACTATAAATGCAACATGAAACAATTTCAATGATTTTACTGAGTTACAGTTCATATAAGGACATCAGTTTATTGAAATAAATGTATTTGGCCTTAACCTATGGATTTCACTTGACTGTGCAGGGGCACCGCCATGGGTGGGCCTGGGATGGCATAGGCCCACCAACATGGGAGACAGGCCCACCCACTGGGGAGCAGATCCCAGCCAATCAGAAAAGGTTTTTCCCCACAAAAGGCATTTATTACACTCAGTTTCATCAGCTGTCCGAGTGGCTGGTCTCAGACAATCCCGCAGCTGAAGAAGCCATATGTGGAGGTCCTGGGATGGCATGATTGCACGTGGTCTGTGGTTTTGAAGCCGATGGACGTACTGTCAAATTCTCAAAAACAACGTTGGAGAAGGCTTATGGTAGAGAAATGAACATGACAATATCTGGCAACAGCTCTGGGGTACATTCTGCAGTCAGCATGCCAATTGCACGCTAACTCAAAACTTGAGACATCTGTGGAATTGTGTTGTGTAAAATAATTGCAATTTTTAGAGTGGCCTTTTATTGTCCCCAGCACAAGGTGCACATGTGTAATGATCATGCTGTTTAATCAGGTCCTTGATATGCCACATCTGTCAGGTGGATGGATTATCTTGGCAAAGGAGAAATGCTTGCCAACAACGAGGTAAACAAATCTCTGCACATCATTTGGGAGAAATAAGCTTTTTTTGAATATGGAACATTTATGGAATCTTTTATCTCAGCTCATGAAACATGGGACCAACACTTTACATGTTGCGTTCATATTTTGGTTAGGTGTGTTTCTCTCTCTCTCTTCTCCCTGGCAGTGGTTAAACCCTTATTACAAGATGTGAACTCCATTACAGTGGCTATTTCGGAACATTCTGAATACCACTATGAGCAATGTGAGAGTGAACGGCGTAATTCCACACATGCCAATGTTGTCATCATGTAATGTTTATGTTTTACCTATTGGAGATTAAGTGTTGAGAAATTAAGTTGTTAAAGGACAGTCAAAAACGTGATTTCCTGTGTTTCATATATATTTCCACAACATGACGTTAATAATACTGTGCAATTGTGAAAATTATAATAATGCCTTTTTAGTGTAAGAGCTGATTGAAAAGACCGCCTGAAATTTCAGCCTGTTCTGGTGGGATGGAGTTTTGGCCTTCAATGGTAAAATCACCAGGTGGTAAATTAGTTAATAAACCAATAAGAAAGCTAATTCCAAACCTCTCTGCCAATAACAGCTAGTTTTCAGTTTTCCCCTTCCCACTCAGACCACTTTGCTAAGAAGCTATTTTTGTTACTTTGTGACCATTTCAATTGGAAGCAATCACAGTAAGACATTTCATTGTTACCCAGAAATGATTTGATATTGAGATCAAAACGGCTGCATTGGACCTTTAATAAGATGGAGAACCCGGAAGCATGTTAGCTGAGTTGGAGTCAGAGGATCAGAGTTCTAGGCATAGAGAGTAGTAGATCTAAGCATAAAACTGAATCTAATTCCCTAACTCCTAACCGAATGATCATTTTGCTAAAGTCATACTAAATCCAATCCATTAAGCTGGATAAGCGGATAACGGAATAAGTGAATGAACTTTATAACCACATCAGGATTCCTCCACACGTTACTGTTCTCCCAACAAATGATTTCATGTTCACACTTAATGAAGCCCCCTGATTGGAGCTAACGCTGTTATTTCACCCTATTAGAGTCTCTATTCAGAAGCATGCAAGGGTCTGCTCATCTCTCTCTCTCTCACTCTCCCTCTGTCCTTGTCCACCCATCTGTCGGTCTTCCTCTGTCTGTCTCACTAGCATTTACTCCACCTCACACAGACTACTGCAAGGAGTTTGACCGTGACCTGACCTGGAGAAACTCTGGATCTCATTGTTTCTCCTTCTCTCCGTTTGGGGATTGTAATAGCTTGACAGATATAGATGACTTCTAACTCTGTGTCTACTCTCTGCCCACTGGCTCACTGTGTAAATATGGTGATGTGTTTCTGAGGTAGAATATAATAAATAAATAATTCAACCTTGCAAAGAAGAGAGGCATGAATTGGCTGCCACTCCTTTGCTCTCTCTCTCGCTCTCTCTCGCTCTCTCTCTCTCTCTCTCTCTCGCTCTCGCTCTCGCTCTCGCTCTCTCTGGAATGCTAGCACAAGCCAAGCAAACAAAGTATGGCTGAAGGGGAAAGAGCAAGATGGAGGGGGTGGTTTGAGTGAAAGAGAGAAGGAGAGAAATAAAGAGAGATAGGGAGAGGGACACATTTGACAGCCCTGGTAAAAAAAAAGCATTAATAAGTGAGAAATGTGTCAAAGGAGGGGTCAGAGAGAGTTTTTATTAGGATCCTCATTAGCTAATGTTAAAGCAGCAGCTACGCTCCATGGTGTCCACACATAACATAAAACATGACAAAATACATAACATTAATAGACAAGTAGACTCCTTTCCCTATCTCAATAGACTGACACCTTTCCCTATCTCAATAGGCTGACTCATTTCCCTATCTCAATAGGCTGACACCTTTCCCTATCTCAATAGGCTGACACCTTTCCCTATCTCAATAGGCTGACACCTTTCCCCATCTCAATAGGCTGACACCTTTCCCTATCTCAATAGGCTGACTCCTTTCCCTATCTCAATAGGCTGACACCTTTCCCTATCTCAATAGGCTGACACCTTTCCCTATCTCAATAGGCTGACACCTTTCCCTATCTCAATAGGCTGACACCTTTCCTATCTCAATAGGCTGACACCTTTCCTATCTCAATAGGCTGACACCTTTCCTATCTCAATAGGCTGACACCTTTCCCTATCTCAATAGGCTGACACCTTTCCCTATCTCAATAGGCTGACACCTTTCCCTATCTCAATAGGCTGACACCTTTCCCTATCTCAATAGGCTGACACCTTTCCCTATCTCAATAGGCTGACACCTTTCCCTATCTCAATAGACTGACACCTTTCCCTATCTCAATAGGCTGAAACCTTTCCCTATCTCAATAGACTGACACATTTCCCTATCTCAATAGGCTGAAACCTTTCCCTATCTCAATAGACTGACACCTTTCCCTATCTCAATAGGCTGACACCTTTCCCTATCTCAATAGGCTGACACCTTTCCCTATCTCAATAGACTGACACCTTTCCCTATCTCAATAGGCTGACACCTTTCCCTATCTCAATAGGCTGAAACCTTTCCCTATCTCAATAGGCTGACTCCTTTCCCTATCTCAATAGACTGACACCTTTCCCTATCTCAATAGACTGACACCTTTCCCTATCTCAATAGACTGACACCTTTCCCTATCTCAATAGGCTGACACCTTTCCCTATCTCAATAGGCTGACTCCTTTCCCTATCTCAATAGGCTGAAACCTTTCCCTATCTCAATAGACTGACACCTTTCCCTATCTCAATAGGCTGACTCATTTCCCTATCTCAATAGGCTGACACCTTTCCCTATCTCAATAGGCTGACACCTTTCCCTATCTCAATAGGCTGACACCTTTCCCTATCTCAATAGGCTGACACCTTTCCCTATCTCAATAGGCTGACACCTTTCCCTATCTCAATAGGCTGACACCTTTCCCTATCTCAATAGGCTGACACCTTTCCTTTCCCTATCTCAATAGGCTGACACCTTTCCCTATCTCAATAGACTGACACCTTTCCCTATCTCAATAGGCTGAAACCTTTCCCTATCTCAATAGACTGACACCTTTCCCTATCTCAATAGGCTGACACCTTTCCCTATCTCCTGACACCTTTCCCTATCTCAATAGGCTGACACCTTTCCCTATCTCAATAGGCTGACACCTTTCCCTATCTCAATAGGCTGACACCTTTCCCTATCTCAATAGACTGACACCTTTCCCTATCTCAATAGGCTGACACCTTTCCCTATCTCAATAGACTGACACCTTTCCCTATCTCAATAGGCTGAAACCTTTCCCTATCTCAATAGACTGACACCTTTCCCTATCTCAATAGGCTGACACCTTTCCCTATCTCAATAGACTGACACCTTTCCCTATCTCAATAGGCTGACACCTTTCCCTATCTCAATAGGCTGACACCTTTCCCTATCTCAATAGGCTGACTCCTTTCCCTATCTCAATAGACTGACACCTTTCCCTATCTCAATAGACTGACACCTTTCCCTATCTCAACAGACTGACACCTTTCCCTATCTCAATAGGCTGACACCTTTCCCTATCTCAATAGGCTGACTCATTTCCCTATCTCAATAGGCTGACACCTTTCCCTATCTCAATAGGCTGACACCTTTCCCTATCTCAATAGGCTGACACCTTTCCCTATCTCAATAGGCTGACACCTTTCCCTATCTCAATAGGCTGACACCTTTCCCTATCTCAATAGGCTGACACCTTTCCCTATCTCAATAGGCTGACACCTTTCCCTATCTCAATAGGCTGACACCTTTCCCTATCTCAATAGACTGACACCTTTCCCTATCTCAATAGGCTGACTCATTTCCCTATCTCAATAGGCTGACACCTTTCCCTATCTCAATAGGCTGACACCTTTCCCTATCTCAATAGGCTGACACCTTTCCCTATCTCAATAGGCTGACACCTTTCCCTATCTCAATAGGCTGACACCTTTCCCTATCTCAATAGGCTGACACCTTTCCCTATCTCAATAGGCTGACACCTTTCCCTATCTCAATAGGCTGACACCTTTCCTATCTCAATATCTTTCCATCTCAATAGGCTGACACCTTTCCTATCTCAATAGGCTGACACCTTTCCTATCTCAATAGGCTGACACCTTTCCCTATCTCAATAGGCTGACACCTTTCCCTATCTCAATAGGCTGACACCTTTCCCTATCTCAATAGGCTGACACCTTTCCCTATCTCAATAGGCTGACACCTTTCCCTATCTCAATAGACTGACACCTTTCCCTATCTCAATAGGCTGACACCTTTCCCTATCTCAATAGGCTGACACATTTCCCTATCTCAATAGGCTGAAACCTTTCCCTATCTCAATAGACTGACACCTTTCCCTATCTCAATAGGCTGACACCTTTCCCTATCTCAATAGGCTGACACCTTTCCCTATCTCAATAGGCTGACACCTTTCCCTATCTCAATAGGCTGACACCTTTCCCTATCTCAATAGGCTGACACCTTTCCCTATCTCAATAGACTGACACCTTTCCCTATCTCAATAGGCTGACACCTTTCCCTATCTCAATAGGCTGACACCTTTCCCTATCTCAATAGGCTGACACCTTTCCCTATCTCAATAGGCTGACACCTTTCCCTATCTCAATAGGCTGACACCTTTCCCTATCTCAATAGGCTGACACCTTTCCCTATCTGACACCTTTCCCTATCTCAATAGGCTGACACCTTTCCCTATCTCAATAGGCTGACACCTTTCCTATCTCAATAGGCTGACACCTTTCCTATCTCAATAGGCTGACACCTTTCCTATCTCAATAGGCTGACACCTTTCCCTATCTCAATAGGCTGACACCTTTCCCTATCTCAATAGGCTGACACCTTTCCCTATCTCAATAGGCTGACACCTTTCCCTATCTCAATAGGCTGACACCTTTCCCTATCTCAATAGGCTGACACCTTTCCCTATCTCAATAGGCTGACAATTTCCCTATCTCAATAGGCTGACACCTTTCCCTATCTCAATAGGCTGACACCTTTCCCTATCTCAATAGGCTGACACCTTTCCCTATCTCAATAGACTGACACCTTTCCCTATCTCAATAGGCTGACACCTTTCCCTATCTCAATAGGCTGACACCTTTCCCTATCTCAATAGGCTGACACCTTTCCCTATCTCAATAGGCTGACACCTTTCCCTATCTCAATAGGCTGACACCTTTCCCTATCTCAATAGGCTGACACCTTTCCCTATCTCAATAGGCTGACACCTTTCCCTATCTCAATAGGCTGACACCTTTCCCTATCTCAATAGGCTGACACCTTTCCCTATCTCAATAGGCTGACACCTTTCCTATCTCAATAGGCTGACACCTTTCCCTATCTCAATAGGCTGACACCTTTTTAGGCTGACACCCCTATCTCAATAGGCTGACACCTTTCCCTATCTCAATAGGCTGACACCTTTCCCTATCTCAATAGGCTGACACCTTTCCCTATCTCAATAGGCTGACACCTTTCCCTATCTCAATAGGCTGACACCTTTCCCTATCTCAATAGGCTGACACCTTTCCCTATCTCAATAGGCTGACACCTTTCCCTATCTCAATAGGCTCTTTCCTATCTCAATAGGCTGACACCTTTCCTATCTCAATAGGCTGACACCTTTCCTATCTCAATAGGCTGACACCTTTCCCTATCTCAATAGGCTGACACCTTTCCCTATCTCAATAGGCTGACACCTTTCCCTATCTCAATAGGCTGACACCTTTCCCTATCTCAATAGGCTGACACCTTTCCCTATCTCAATAGGCTGACACCTTTCCCTATCTCAATAGACTGACACCTTTCCCTATCTCAATAGGCTGACACCTTTCCCTATCTCAATAGGCTGACACCTTTCCCTATCTCAATAGGCTGACACCTTTCCCTATCTCAATAGGCTGACACCTTTCCCTATCTCAATAGGCTGACACCTTTCCCTATCTCAATAGGCTGACACCTTTCCCTATCTCAATAGGCTGACACCTTTCCCTATCTCAATAGGCTGACACCTTTCCCTATCTCAATAGGCTGACACCTTTCCCTATCTCAATAGGCTGACACCTTTCCCTATCTCAATAGACTGACACCTTTCCCTATCTCAATAGGCTGACTCCTTTCCCTATCTCAATAGGCTGACACCTTTCCCTATCTCAATAGGCTGACACCTTTCCCTATCTCAATAGGCTGACACCTTTCCCTATCTCAATAGGCTGACTCCTTTCCCTATCTCAATAGGCTGACACCTTTCCCTATCTCAATAGGCTGACACCTTTCCCTATCTCAATAGGCTGACACCTTTCCCTATCTCAATAGGCTGACACCTTTCCTATCTCAATAGGCTGACACCTTTCCCTATCTCAATAGGCTGACACCTTTCCCTATCTCAATAGGCTGACACCTTTCCCTATCTCAATAGGCTGACACCTTTCCCTATCTCAATAGGCTGACACCTTTCCCTATCTCAATAGGCTGACACCTTTCCCTATCTCAATAGGCTGACACCTTTCCCTATCTCACCTATCTCAATAGGCTGACACCTTTCCCTATCTCAATAGGCTGACACCTTTCCCTATCTCAATAGGCTGACACCTTTCCCTATCTCAATAGGCTGACACCTTTCCCTATCTCAATAGGCTGACACCTTTCCTATCTCAATAGACTGACACCTTTCCCTATCTCAATAGGCTGACACCTTTCCCTATCTCAATAGACTGACACCTTTCCCTATCTCAATAGGCTGACACCTTTCCCTATCTCAATAGGCTGACACCTTTCCCTATCTCAATAGGCTGACACCTTTCCCTATCTCAATAGGCTGACACCTTTCCCTATCTCAATAGGCTGACACCTTTCCCTATCTCAATAGGCTGACACCTTTCCCTATCTCAATAGACTGACACCTTTCCCTATCTCAATAGGCTGACACCTTTCCCTATCTCAATAGGCTGACACCTTTCCCTATCTCAATAGGCTGACACCTTTCCCTATCTCAATAGGCTGACACCTTTCCCTATCTCAATAGGCTGACACCTTTCCCTATCTCAATAGGCTGACACCTTTCCCTATCTCAATAGGCTGACACCTTTCCCTATCTCAATAGGCTGACACCTTTCCCTATCTCAATAGGCTGACACCTTTCCCTATCTCAATAGGCTGACACCTTTCCCTATCTCAATAGGCTGACACCTTTCCCTATCTCAATAGGCTGACACCTTTCCCTATCTCAATAGGCTGACACCTTTCCCTATCTCAATAGGCTGACACCTTTCCCTATCTCAATAGGCTGACACCTTTCCCTATCTCAATAGGCTGACACCTTTCCCTATCTCAATAGGCTGACACCTTTCCCTATCTCAATAGGCTGACACCTTTCCCTATCTCAATAGGCTGACACCTTTCCCTATCTCAATAGGCTGACACCTTTCCCTATCTCAATAGGCTGACACCTTTCCCTATCTCAATAGGCTGACACCTTTCCCTATCTCAATAGGCTGACACCTTTCCTATCTCAATAGGCTGACACCTTTCCTATCTCAATAGGCTGACACCTTTCCTATCTCAATAGGCTGACACCTTTCCCTATCTCAATAGGCTGACACCTTTCCCTATCTCAATAGGCTGACACCTTTCCCTATCCTGACACCTTTCCCTATCTCAATAGACTGACACCTTTCCTATCTCAATAGGCTGAAACCTTTCCCTATCTCAATAGGCTGACACCTTTCCCTATCTCAATAGGCTGAAACCTTTCCCTATCTCAATAGACTGACACCTTTCCCTATCTCAATAGGCTGACACCTTTCCCTATCTCAATAGGCTGACACCTTTCCCTATCTCAATAGGCTGACACCTTTCCCTATCTCAATAGGCTGACACCTTTCCCTATCTCAATAGGCTGACACCTTTCCCTATCTCAATAGGCTGACACCTTTCCCTATCTCAATAGGCTGACACCTTTCCCTATCTCAATAGGCTGACACCTTTCCCTATCTCAATAGGCTGACACCTTTCCCTATCTCAATAGACTGACACCTTTCCCTATCTCAATAGGCTGACACCTTTCCCTATCTCAATAGGCTGACACCTTTCCCTATCTCAATAGGCTGACTCCTTTCCCTATCTCAATAGGCTGACACCTTTCCCTATCTCAATAGACTGACACCTTTCCCTATCTCAATAGGCTGACTCATTTCCCTATCTCAATAGGCTGACACCTTTCCCTATCTCAATAGGCTGACACCTTTCCCTATCTCAATAGGCTGACTCCTTTCCCTATCTCAATAGGCTGACACCTTTCCCTATCTCAATAGGCTGACACCTTTCCCTATCTCAATAGGCTGACACCTTTCCCTATCTCAATAGGCTGACACCTTTCCCTATCTCAATAGGCTGACACCTTTCCCTATCTCAATAGGCTGACACCTTTCCCTATCTCAATAGGCTGACTCCTTTCCCTATCTCAATAGGCTGACACCTTTCCCTATCTCAATAGGCTGACACCTTTCCCTATCTCAATAGGCTGACACCTTTCCCTATCTCAATAGGCTGACACCTTTCCCTATCTCAATAGGCTGACACCTTTCCCTATCTCAATAGGCTGACACCTTTCCCTATCTTAGGCTGACACCTTTCCCTATCTCAATAGGCTGACACCTTTCCTATCTCAATAGGCTGACACCTTTCCTATCTCAATAGGCTGACACCTTTCCCTATCTTTGACACCTTTCCCTATCTCAATAGGCTGACACCTTTCCCTATCTCAATAGGCTGACACCTTTCCCTATCTCAATAGGCTGACACCTTTCCCTATCTCAATAGGCTGACACCTTTCCCTATCTCAATAGGCTGAAACCTTTCCCTATCTCAATAGGCTGACACCTTTCCCTATCTCAATAGGCTGAAACCTTTCCCTATCTCAATAGGCTGACACCTTTCCCTATCTCAATAGGCTGACACCTTTCCCTATCTCAATAGGCTGACACCTTTCCCTATCTCAATAGGCTGACACCTTTCCCTATCTCAATAGGCTACTGACACCTTTCCCTATCTCAATAGACTGACACCTTTCCCTATCTCAATAGGCTGACACTATCTTTGACACCTATCTCAATAGGCTGACACCTTTCCCTATCTCAATAGGCTGACACCTTTCCCTATCTCAATAGGCTGACACCTTTCCCTATCTCAATAGGCTGACACCTTTCCCTATCTCAATAGGCTGACACCTTTCCCTATCTCAATAGGCTGACACCTTTCCCTATCTCAATAGGACACCTTTCCCTATCTCTGACACCTTTCCTATCTCAATAGGCTGACACCTTTCCCTATCTCAATAGGCTGACACCTTTCCTATCTCAATAGGCTGACACCTTTCCCTATCTCAATAGGCTGACACCTTTCCCTATCTCAATAGGCTGACACCTTTCCCTATCTCAATAGGCTGACACCTTTCCCTATCTCAATAGACTGACACCTTTCCCTATCTCAATAGGCTGACACCTTTCCCTATCTCAATAGGCTGAAACCTTTCCCTATCTCAATAGACTGACACCTTTCCCTATCTCAATAGGCTGACACCTTTCCCTATCTCAATAGGCTGACTCCTTTCCCTATCTCAATAGGCTGACTCCTTTCCCTATCTCAATAGACTGACACCTTTCCCTATCTCAATAGACTGACACCTTTCCCTATCTCAATAGGCTGACACCTTTCCCTATCTCAATAGGCTGACACCTTTCCCTATCTCAATAGGCTGAAACCTTTCCCTATCTCAATAGACTGACACCTTTCCCTATCTCAATAGGCTGACTCATTTCCCTATCTCAATAGGCTGACACCTTTCCCTATCTCAATAGGCTGACACCTTTCCCTATCTCAATAGGCTGACTCCTTTCCCTATCTCAATAGGCTGACACCTTTCCCTATCTCAATAGGCTGACACCTTTCCCTATCTCAATAGGCTGACACCTTTCCCTATCTCAATAGGCTGACACCTTTCCCTATCTCAATAGGCTGACACCTTTCCCTATCTCAATAGACTGACACCTTTCCCTATCTCAATAGGCTGACACCTTTCCCTATCTCAATAGGCTGACACTTTTCCCTATCTCAATAGGCTGACACCTTCCCTATCTCAATAGGCTGACACCTTCCCTATCTCAATAGGCTGACACCTTTCCTATCTCAATTTTATTTATTTTTTATTTCAACTTTATTTAACCAGGTAGGGTAGTTGAGAACAGGTTCTCATTTGCAACTGCGACCTGGCCAAGATAAAGCATAGCAGAGTGAACAGACAACACAGAGTTACACATGGAGTAAACAATTAACAAGTCAATAACACAGTAGAGAAAAAAAAGGGGAGTCTATATACAATGTGTGCAAAAGGCATGAGGAGGTAGGCGAATAATTACAATATTGCAGATTAACACTGGAGTGATAAATGATCAGATGATCATGTACAGGTAGAGATATTTGTGTGCAAAAGAGCAGAAAGGTAAATAAATAAAAACTGTGGGGATGAGGTAGGTGAAAATGGGTGGGCTATTTACCAATAGATTATGTACAGCTGCAGCGATCGGTTAGCTGCTCAGATAGCTGATGTTTGAAGTTGGTGAGGGAGATAAAAGTCTCCAACTTCAGCGATTTTTGCAAATCGTTCCAGTCACAGGCACCAGAGTACTGGAACGAAAGGCGGCCGAATGAGGTGTTGGCTTTGGGGATGCTCAATGAGATACACCTGCTGGAGCGCGTGCTACGGATGGGTGTTGCCATCGTGACCAGTGAGCTAAGATAAGGCGGAGCTTTGCCTAGCATGGCCTTGTAGATGACCTGGAGCCAGTGGGTCTGGCGACGAATATGTAGCGAGGGCCAGCCGACTAGAGCATACAAGTCGCAGTGGTGGGTAGTATAAGGTGCTTTAGTGACAAAACGGATGGCACTGTGATAAACTGCATCCAGTTTGCTGAGAAGAGTGTTGGAAGCCATTTTGTAGATGACATCACCGAAGTCGAGGATCGGTAGGATAGTCAGTTTTACTAGGGTAAGCTTGGCAGCGTGAGTGAAGGAGGCTTTGTTGCGGAATAGAAAGCCGACTCTTGATTTGATTTTCGATTGGAGATGTTTGATATGGGTCTGGAAGGAGAGTTTGCCGTCTAGCCAGACACCTAGGTACTTATAGGTGTCCACATATTCAAGGTCGGAACCATCCAGTGTGGTGATGCTAGTCGGGCAAGCGGGTGCAGGCAGCGATCGGTTGAAAATCATGCATTTGGTTTAACTAGCGTTTAAGAGCAGTTGGAGGCCACGGAAGGAGTGTTGTATGGCATCGAAGCTCGATTGGAGGTTAGATAGCACAGTGTCCAATGACGGGCCGAAAGTGTATAGAATGGTGTCGTCTGCGTAGAGGTGGATCAGGGAATCGCCCGCAGCAAGAGCAACATCATTGATATACACAGAGAAAAGAGTCGGCCCGAGAATTGAACCCTGTGGCACCCCCATAGAGACTGCCAGAGGACCGGACAACCTGCCCTCCGATTTGACACACTGAACTCTGTCTGCAAAGTAATTGGTGAACCAGGCAAGGCAGTCATCCGAAAAGCAGAGGCTACTGAGTCTGCCGATAAGAATATGGTGATTGACAGAGTCGAAAGCCTTGGCAAGGTCGATGAAGACGGCTGCACAGTACTGTCTTTTATCGATGGCGGTTATGATGTCGTTTAGTACCTTGAGTGTGGCTGAGGTGCACCCGTGACCGGCTCGGAAACCAGATTGCATAGCGGAGAAGGTACGGTGGGATTCGAGATGGTCTGTGACCTGTTTGTTGACTTGGCTTTCGAAGACCTTAGATAGGCAGGGCAGAATGGATATAGGTCTGTAACAGTTTGGGTCCAGGGTGTCTCCCCCTTTGAAGAGGGGGATGACTGCGGCAGCTTTCCAATCCTTGGGGATCTCAGACGATATGAAAGAGAGGTTGAACAGGCTGGTAATAGGGGTTGCGACAATGGCGGCGGATAGTTTCAGAAATAGAGGGTCCAGATTGTCAAGCCCAGCAGATTTATACGGGTCCAGGTTTTGCAGCTCTTTCAGAACATCTGCTATCTGGATTTGGGTAAAGGAGAACCTGGAGAGGCTTGGGCGAGGAGCTGCGGGGGGGCCGGAGCTGTTGGCCGAGGTAGGAGTAGCCAGGCGGAAGGCATGGCCAGCCATTGAGAAATGCTTGTTGAAGTTTTCGATAATCATGGATTTGTCGGTGGTGACCGTGTTCCCTAGCCTCAGTGCAGTGGGCAGCTGGGAGGAGGTGCTCTTGTTCTCCATGGATTTCACAGTGTCCCAGAACTTTTTGGAGTTGGAGCTACAGGATGCAAACTTCTGCCTGAAGAAGCTGGCCTTAGCTTTCCTGACTGACTGCGTGTATTGGTTCCTGACTTCCCTGAACAGTTGCATATCGCGGGGACTGTTCGATGCTATTGCAGTCCGCCACAGGATGTTTTTGTGCTGGTCGAGGGCAGTCAGGTCTGGAGTGAACCAAGGGCTGTATCTTTTCTTAGTTCTGCATTTTTTGAACGGAGCATGCTTATCTAATATGGTGAGGAAGTTACTCTTAAAGAATGACCAGGCATCCTCAACTGACGGGATGAGGTCAATGTCCTTCCAGGATACCCGGGCCAGGTCGATTAGAAAGGCCTGCTCACAGAAGTGTTTTAGGAGCGTTTGACAGTGATGAGGGGTGGTCGTTTGACTGCGGCACCGTAGCGGATACAGGCAATGAGGCAGTGGTCGCTGAGATCCTGGTTGAAGACAGCGGAGGTGTATTTGGAGGGCCAGTTGGTCAGGATGACGTCTATGAGGGTGCCCTTGCTTACAGAGTTAGGGTTGTACCTGGTGGGTTCCTTGATGATTTGTGTGAGATTGAGGGCATCTAGCTTAGATTGTAGGACTGCCGGGGTGTTAAGCATATCCCAGTTTAGGTCACCTAACAGAACAAACTCAGAAGCTAGATGGGGGCAATCAATTCACAAATGGTGTCAGGGCACAGCTGGGAGCTGAGGGGGTCGGTAGCAGGCGGCAACAGTGAGAGACTTATTTCTGGAGAGAGTAATTTTCAGAATTAGTAGTTCGAACTGTTTGGGTATGGACCTGGAAAGTATGACATTACTTTGCAGGCTATCTCTGCAGTAGACTGCAACTCCGCCCCCTTTTGGCAGTTCTATCTTGACGGAAGATGTTATAGTTGGGTATGGAAATCTCTGAATTTTTGGTGGCATTCCTGAGCCAGGATTCAGACACGGCAAGGACATCAGGGTTAGCAGAGTGTGCTAAGGCAGTGAGTAAAACAAACTTAGGGAGGAGGCTTCTAATGTTGACATGCATGAAACCAAGGCTTTTTCGATCACAGAAGTCAACAAATGAGGGTGCCTGGGGACATGCAGGGCCCGGGTTTGCCTCCACATCACCCGCGGAACAGAGAAGGAGTAGTATGAGGGTGCGGCTAAGGGCTATCAAAACTGGTCGCCTAGAGCGTTGGGGACAGAGAATAAGAGGAGCAGGTTTCTGGGCATGGTAGAATATATTCAGGGCATAATGCACAGACAGGGGTATGGTGGGGTGCGGGTACTGCGGAGGTAAGCCCAGGCACTGGGTGATGATGAGAGAGGTTTTATCTCTGGACATGCTGGTTGTAATGGGTGAGGTCACCGCATATGTGGGAGGTGGGACAAAGGAGGTATCAGGGTGTGAGGAATAGGACTAGGGGCTCCATTGTGAACTAAAACAATGATAACTAACCTGAGCAACAGTATACAAGGCATATTGACATTTGAGAGAGACATACAGCGATGCATACAGTGAACACAGGTGTTGAATTGGGAAAGCTAGCTAAAACAGTGGGTGAGACAACAGCTAATCAGCTAGCATAACAACAGCAGGTGAGATGGCATTGACTAGGCAACTCGGCCGACAGATAAAACAAACAAGCAGAATGGAGTACCTTGATTAATGGACAGTCCAGCGTGCATCAGCTATGTAGCCAAGTGATCAGAGTCCAGGGGGCAGCGGTGGATGGGGCAGGGGGGCTGGGCTGGCGAGTGTTATCCAGGTTAAGAAAACTAACAATGACTAAATAGCTTGTAGCTAGCTAGCTGGTTAGCTTCTGGAGGTTCTTGAGTGTGTTCTAAAAATAAAGATAATAGCGATTCCGTATCACATTGGGTGAGGCAAGTTTCCGGAAGGTATAAACAATTTATTTATTTGTTTTAAATCGGGAAGAGATAGAGTACATATGGGCCACTGCGTTTTTGGGACGCGGCGGGACGGTTAGCAGGCCTGTGCTAACAAGCTAACAGATTAGAAGGCCGGGGTAAACAAGGTAGTAGTTAGCGGACCTGGGCTAAACAAGCTAGCAGTTAGCGTGCCGAACTAGCAAGCAAGGAGATAGCAAGGGCTAGAGAGTTAGCCTTTGGAGGACGTCGCGATGGGGTGAGTCTGTTTATTCCTCTTCATGCAGTGATATCGATAGACCGGTCGTAGTCAAGGTATTGTAGCTCAGGAGTATGCTAGAAGCTCTGGCCGGGCTAGCTTCAAGCTACTTGGGTGGAAACGCTAGCCAGGAGTAATCAACCAGGGTTGCTGTTTCGCTCGATAGCTAGTTGCGAGGATCCAGCTGAAGAATGTTCTGTTTGTGGTGGGAATCCGGGGGTAAAAAAAATAAAAAAAATAAAAAATAGGCTGACACCTTTCCCTATCTCAGTAGGCTGACACCTTTCCCTATCTCAGTAGGCTGACACCTTTCCCTATCTCAGTAGGCGGACACCTTTCCCTATCTCAGTAGGCTGACACCTTTCCCTATCTCAGTAGGCTGACACCTTTCCCTATCTCAGTAGGCTGACACCTTTCCCTATCTCAGTAGGCGGACACCTTTCCCTATCTCAGTAGGCTGACACCTTTCCCTATCTCAGTAGGCTGACACCTTTCCCTATCTCAGTAGGCTGACACCTTTCCCTATCTCAGTAGGCTGACACCTTTCCCTATCTCAGTAGGCTGACACCTTTCCCTATCTCAGTAGGCGGACACCTTTCCCTATCTCAGTAGGCTGACACCTTTCCCTATCTCAGTAGACTGACACCTTTCCCTATCTCAGTAGGCGGACACCTTTCCCTATCTCAGTAGGGTGACACCTTTCCCTGCCTCAGTAGTCTGACACCTTTCCCTATCTCAGTAGGCTGACACCTTTCCCTGCCTCAGTAGGCTGACACCTTTCCCTATCTCAGTAGGCTGACACCTTTCCCTATCTCAGTAGGCTGACACCTTTCCCTATCTCAGTAGGCTGACACCTTTCCCTATCTCAATAGGCTGACACCTTTCCCTATCTCAATAGGCTGAAACCTTTCCCTATCCCTATCTCAATAGGCTGACACCTTTCCCTATCTCAATAGGCTGACACCTTTCCTATCTCAATAGGCTGACACCTTTCCCTATCTCAATAGGCTGACACCTTTCCTATCTCAATAGGCTGACACCTTTCCTATCTCAATAGGCTGACACTTTCCCTATCTCAGTAGGAGCTGACACCTTTCCCTATCTCAGTAGGCTGACACCTTTCCCTATCTCAGTAGGCTGACACCTTTCCCTATCTCAGCAGGCTGACACCTTTCCCTATCTCAGTAGGCTGACACATTTCCCTATCTCAGTAGGCTGACACCTTTCCCTGCCTGATAGGCTGACACCTTCCCCTGCCTGAGTAGGGTGACACCTTTCCTGCCTCTGACACCTTTCCCTATCTCAGCAGGCTGACACCTTTCCCTGCCTCAGTAGGCTGACACCTTTCCCTATCTCAGTAGGCTGACACCTTTCCCTATCTCAGTAGGCTGACACCTTTCCCTATCTTAGGCTGACACCTTTCCCTATCTCAATAGGCGGACACCTTTCCCTATCTCAGTAGGCTGACACCTTTCCCTATCTCAGGCTGACACCTTTCCCTATCTCAGTAGGCTGACACCTTTCCCTATCTCAGTAGGCTGAGGCTGACACCTTTCCCTATCTCAGTAGGCTGACACCTTTCCCTATCTCAGTAGGCTGACACCTTTCCCTATCTCAGTAGGCTGACACCTTTCCCTATCTCAGTAGGCTGACACCTTTCCCTACAGTAGGCGGACACCTTTCCCTATCTCAGTAGGCTGACACCTTTCCCTATCTCAGTAGACTGACACCTTTCCCTATCTCAGTAGGCGGACACCTTTCCCTGACACCTTTCCCTGCCTCAGTAGTCTGACACCTTTCCCTATCTCAGTAGGCTGACACCTTTCCCTGCCTCAGTAGGCTGACACCTTTCCCTATCTCAGTAGGCTGACACCTTTCCCTATCTCAGTAGGCTGACACCTTTCCCTATCTCAGTAGGCTGACACCTTTCCCTATCTCAATAGGCTGACACCTTTCCCTATCTCAATAGGCTGAAACCTTTCCCTATCTCAATAGGCTGACTCCTTTCCCTATCTCAATAGGCTGACACCTTTCCCTATCTCAATAGGCTGACACCTTTCCTTATCTCAATAGGCTGACACCTTTCCTATCTCAATAGGCTGACACCTTTCCCTATCTCAATAGGCTGACACCTTTCCTATCTCAATAGGCTGACACCTTTCCCTATCTCAGTAGGCTGACACCTTTCCCTATCTCAGTAGGCTGACACCTTTCCCTATCTCAGTAGGCTGACACCTTTCCCTATCTCAGTAGGCTGACACCTTTCCCTATCTCAGTAGGCTGACACATTTCCCTATCTCAGTAGGCTGACACCTTTCCCTGCCTGAGTAGGCTGACACCTTTCCCTGCCTGAGTAGGGTGACACCTTTCCCTGCCTCAGTAGGGTGACACCTTTCCCTATCTCAGCAGGCTGACACCTTTCCCTGCCTCAGTAGGCTGACACCTTTCCCTATCTCAGTAGGCTGACACCTTTCCCTATCTCAGTAGGCTGACACCTTTCCCTATCTCAGTAGGCTGACACCTTTCCCTATCTCAATAGGCTGACACCTTTCCCTGTCTCAATAGGCTGACACCTTTCCCTATCTCAATAGGCTGACACCTTTCCCTGTCTCAATAGACTGACACCTTTCCCTATCTCAATAAGCTGACACTTTTCGCTAAATTCCCCTCACATGAAAAAAAGCAGGTATACTTTTGTACCTTGATAGGGTTTCCTGGGGTAAAGTATAAACTTTTTACAGTTACAACTGGTAATGGGTTTCTGTAAAAGTTGCTGCAGTGCCCCTGGTGTGTGTGTGTGTGTGTGTGTGTGTGTGTGTGTGTGTGTGTGTGTGTGTGTGTGTGTGTGTGTGTGTGTGTGTGTGTGTGTGTGTGTGTGTGTGTGTGTGTGTGTGTGTGTGTGTGTGTGTGTGTGTGTGTGTGTGTGTGTGTGTGTGTGTGTGTGTGTGTGTGTGTGTGTGTGTGTGCATTTGCCCCTCCGTTCCCCAGTGTGCCTGCAGCATACACATGCCTTCCTGCCTTAACCTGTCTTAATCTCCATGTGTTTGTTTAGCTTTTCACTGAGGTGTCTCATAGGGACAGGGGTTTGGCCATGCCAGTCCCTAGGATCACCTTGGCCTGGATGAAATCATATCGTAGCCTTGTCTAAGTACCATAGAACCAAAGATCTAACTGAGTGGGAGTACTATAGAACATGATGAAACCCCAGTAAAACTAGAAATGCAAAAGCCTCCTTCTATATGGATATTCTTACAAAATCCACAGAAATACACTAATTGTGTCTTCTCTCCCTTGGTACCTCAATCTATTCCGCAAATGAACGTGTCATTCAAGAGCTAGCAAATATAGCCAATGATTGTATCAGCATTTCTTATCTATTAGCTCAACTGTTACCTTAAATAATAATTTCAGCCACCATTCCATCAATACTAAGTATGCATGGAACCATTGCGGAACAAGGAGACCAACAACCCAAATAAGATATTTAACATTCGAAAGATTAAAACAACTGATATACTGCCTCTCCTCTATGAAATAAATACCAACTAAGGAGATGGCCTAGATTGACTGCAACCCACATTTATAAAGAAGATCTATTCAACATATCTTTAATGACTGGTGAATCACCTTTTGTATGGAAATGTGCCCAAGTGACCCCTCTTCATAAAGCTGAACACTCCTTAGACCCAATAAAATAACAATAAATATTTAGTATATCAGTAATCAATGGCAAAACTCTTTAAGAAATGAATGCATTCCCAAATGTATATAAATTCTTCATCTGACCAAGGCAAACTTTATTGATTCATCAAAAGCACTCGATTTATACTAAACAAAAATACAAACTCAGCATGTAAAGGGTTGGTCCTGTGTTTCAAGAGCTGAAATAAAAGTTCCCAGAAATCTTCCATGTGCACGAAAAGCTTATTTCTCTCAAACGGCGTGCACAAATTTCTTTACATTGAGCCTTTCTCTTTTGCCAAGATAATCCATCCAGCTGACCACCCCACATAGCCTGGTTCCTCTCTAGGTTTCTTCCTAGGTTTTGGCCTTTCTAGGGAGTTTTTCCTAGCCACCGTGCTTCTACACCTGCATTGCTTGCTGTTTGGGGTTTTAGACTGGGTTTCTGTACAGCACTTTGAGATATCAGCTGATGTACGAAGGGCTTTATAAATACATGTGATTTGATTTGATTAGATTTTTGACCGGTGTGCCATATCAAGTAGCTAATTAAACAGCATGATCATTACACAGGTGCAACTTGTGCCAGGGACAATAAAAGGCCAATCTAAAATGTGCCATTTTGTCACACACCACAATGCCACAGATGTCTAAAGTTTTGAGGAAATGTGCATTTGACATGCTGACTGCAGGAATGTCAACCAGAGCTCTTGCCAGAGAATTGATTGTTCATTTCTCTACCCTACTCTTGAGATGCACCATCTCATTTTCAATGTGACCCAAATACTTAGTAACAAGAATAACATGGCAACTACTGTCTTATAATAATAACAATGAAATAATACTACTAATACTAGTAGTAATAATAACAATAATAAAACGTACATTAACAGCATAACATTTTTAATAAAACGACATTGGATCGTTTTAGAGAATTTGGCAGTATGTCCAACCGCAGACCTTGTGTAAAAAATGTTATGCTGTTAATGTACGTTTTATTATTACTACTAGTATTAGTAGTATTATTTCATTGTTATTATTATAAGACAGTAGTTGCCATGTTATTCTTGTTACTAAGTATTTGGGTCACATTGAAAACGAGATGGTGCATCTCAAGAGTTCATATTGCAAAATGTTACATAAATACATATCAGCTGCCACTCAACATGCTGAGGTAATGATGTTGACTGTAATATCCTCTGTGTGTACACTTGCTACACATTACTTCTGGCTACACATACACACACAGACACGGACGCACACACACACTTGCTACACGTTACTTCTGGCTACACATACACACACAGACACGGACGCACACACACACTTGCTACACGTTACTTCTGGCTACACATACACACACAGACACGGACGCACACACACACTTGCTACACGTTACTTCTGGCTACACAGACACGGACGCACACACACACTTGCTACAAACTAGTCTGGCTACACACACACACACTCACACACAAACAAACTTGCTCAAAACTAGTCTGGCTACACACACACACTGGTGTAGGGTATGTGTTTGTGGATGTTCATTGTCAAGAGCATAATAATACTAAAGTAACAGGAATTGCATTTGATTATAAACATAGTTGATCCTTTACTGAACGACCTTCCTAATTGGAGAGTGACATGTAAGTGCATTAATTTAAAAGGCCAATTGTAGGGTGTCCAATTAAAAACAAATATTTTGACCAATGTGTAAAATATTGTGTGAATTGAGTACTTTAATTAAGAAAAACAATTGTCCTAACTTACGGTCTCTATCACAATCCGCTCAAAAGTTATTGGAGTGTTTCCCTTGTAGGATGGCCAAGATTAGGGTGACTAAATCAACGGATGCCAGAGAAAAAAGTGGTAACAAATCTCAAAAATAGCATTGCGTCAGCTAGGCTGAATGCTGTTTGAGAATTAAGGCTAACTGACAGGCTCACCATTGAAATTGAAATCTTTCATCTCGAATCCAGAGGACATAAAACAATGTAGAAGTAAGATATTGATTTTGAGTTATGACGTAGTATTTTAATATTTTAGGGAGTGAACATTATTTATAAGGGTTACATGGAGAAAATCGTCTCTGAAATGAAAGTGGACGGCCCTCCCTTCAGCAAAATATATTTTACCTAAACCCTCCCTGAACGCTTGAAAAAAAAAAAAAAAAATATTCACCATTCCCTATACCCAAAAGAATAATTAAAACTTAAAGTGGATATCAGAGAACATGCCTACCGTTTACCTTCACTTCTTGGACAGAGCCTTAGATAGGCAGTTTTAGAAACGGATCTTCATGCTGTAGCGTTACATGGCAACACAGTAATGTTATTAGCATAAGCTTTTACTTTCAAGGGCCTTTATATTTCATTCGGTTCCTGTCATGTTAATTCAGCTTTTGTGACCCGTGGAAAAAAAGTATTAGTACCAAAAATGATCTGATGTATTAGTTTACGAAATTGGACTTTTAGGATATAATGTTAATGATACATCAGAGAAAGACCCCACAGAATCATATCACATCACAACAAATCACATCAACAAGGAACTTGTATGGCATTCATTGTAGGCTCTGTCCTATGTGCTCTCTGTCACCTGGAGTTGAATGGGAAATGGTCCTGTAACACAAGGAATGCACAAAGGACAATACCCAAGGACTAGTCAGCCCTTCAGAACCACCATAATAAAGCCAGACTATGGTTTGCAACTGCACATGGGGACAACGATTGTACTTTTTGGAGAAATGTCAAAAAATTATGTTTGGCCATAATTACCATTGTTATATTTGGAGGACAAAAGGTGGAGGCTTGCAAGCCGAAGAACACCATCCCAACCATGAAGCACGGGGGTGGCAGCATAATGTTGTGGGGGTGCTTTGCTGCAGGAGGGACTGGTGCACTTCACAAAATAGATGGCATCATGAAGAGGGGAAATTATGTGAAGCAACATCTCAAGACATCAGTTAAGTTAAGTCTGGGTCGCAAATGGGTCTTCCAAATGAACAATGTGTTACGATGAGCGAAGGGGGGGAACCCAAGAGTGGACTCAGAAGAGTAAGCCGGGATGAATGTACAAATTTTTTATTGAACACAGATACATTGGGGAGTGCAGAACCGGGGTAGCTCAGATGAGTTGCAACAACAAGGAGTGTAGAGTGAGGTTGGAGTTGGCTGAGTAGAACTGGGGAACAGGTCCTGAGGGGAATCCAAGGTAATGGTGGTGAGTGATATCCAGAGCAAGGTGGTTGGTGGTGAGATGTGGAACAGGAGACAGGAGAGAGAAACAGAGCGGTAACTGCAAGGAGATGGTGTACGGCAGGAAAACGAGCACAGCAGAGCAACAGGATCCTGAGAATAGATACAAATCTAGAATGATGACTGACTGAGCAGAGATTACGATCTGGCAGAGTGGAAGTGGCAGGAATGGGTATAAGTACAGGTCTTAATTTATGGATGAGTTGCAGCTGGTAGGGATCTGCTCTGACTTCAGCAGACCTGTCTCCAACCACACAATTAAACTGACAGGGAGAGGGAGAGAGAGAGTACATGGAAAGAAATGTAGGTCAAGGAGACACCGGACTACCACCAGAGGACGTAGCAGGAACAGATGTGACACAATGACCCCAAGCATACTTCCAAAGTTGTGGCAAAATGGCTTAAGGACAACAAAGTCAAGGTATTGGAGTGGCCATCTCAAAGCCCTGACCTCAATCTCATAGAAAATGTGTGGGCAAAACTTAAAAAGTGTGTGTGAGCAAGGAGGCCTACAAACCTGACTCAGTTACACCAGCTCTGTCAGGTGGAATGGGCCAAATTCATCCAACGTATTGTGGGAACCTTGTGGAAGGCAACCCAAAACATTTGACCCAAGTGAAACAATTTAAAGGCAATGCTACCAAAAACGAATTGAGTGTATGTAAACTTCTGACTCACTGGGAATGTGATGAAAGAAATAAAAGCTGAAATATATAATTTTTTCTACTATTATTCTGAAATGTCACATTCTTAAAATAAAGTGGTGATCCTAACTGACCTAAAACAGGGAATTTTTACTCGGATTAAATGTCAGGAATTGTGAAAAACTGAGTTTAAATGTATTTGGCTAAGGTGTATGTAACCTTCCGACTGTATATATACAGTTGACCGGGGCAGCTCTAGCAGGGCAGGACATTTTACAAACTGACTTGTTGGAAAGGTGGCTTCCTATGATGGTACCACGTTGAAAGTCACTACGCTCTTCAGTAAGGCCATTCTACTGCAAATGTAGACTAATCCACTAATTTGAACGGGTGTCCACATACGTTTGTATACATAGTGTGTGTTTTACGCAGACCCAGCATACTGTAGCACTGATTAAGGGAAATCCTCCACTCCTCTCCTCTCTTACTCCTCTCTCTGTTTTCCACAAGAAGAAATGAACAATGAATTATGAATCGCTAACGGTTTAATGCTTATTGAAAGTTTTGACAGATTTATTAAATCAATGGGAGAGGGAGCCTTCACTACCCAACATGCTCAGTGTCTCTATGTCTGTGCCTGTGTCTCTGTGTCTGTGTCTGCCTGGCCCTGCAGGTATGCGTGGATGCTAAATATCAGTGTGTTTAAATAGAGAGAGGGAGAAGGCAGCTTCATTAGCTGAGCTATGTAACAAACAGAGAGAGTGAGGGAAGGAGAGAGGTTGAGAGGAATAGAGGATATAAGGGAGAGGTGGATGGAGAGAGAAATAGAGAGAGAAAAGAAAGAAAGAAAGATAGAGAAAGTGAGTCAGCTAACTAACTGCAGGATAAGAAAAGTCCTCTTGAATCTCATTCACTAGCAGCCTCTAAATGTTGTTGATCTAATGATTCCAGGTTGGTAATGTCAGAGGGGAGATGGGGTGGCAGACACAAACCACCATTTAATCTCTGATGTTACTCATTGAAGATGGAACGGGTATTAGGGGAAACAGCGCCACAGTCAGTCCCAGCAGCTTTGTTATTGTTTTGTTTTGTGGATGTAACCGAGGTGAGGTGCGTTGAGCACTGTGGTAAAACAAATTGCAGTACATAGTGCTCTTCTAACGTGCAGTGATATCAGAGGGAAACAAATGTATTTGTTGTTTTGAGTAACTTCTTTGTTGTTGTAATATCCCAAACAGACGTGGCAGTTTCACCACTAAGGATCCTAGCTGTAAAACTTCTTAGGGCTGAGATCCCGCTAACGGGATCGATATGACAACAGCCAGTGAAAGTGCAGGGCGCCAAATTCAAAACAACAGAAATCCCAGAATTAAAATTCCTCAAACATAGATGTATTTCACACCATTTTAAAGATACACTTCTTGTTAATCCCACCACAGTGTCCGATTTCAAATAGGCTTTAAGGAAAAAGCACCACAAACGATTATGTTAGGTCAGAGCCAAGTCACAGAAAAACACAGCCATTTTTCCAGCCAAAGAGAAGAGTCACAAAAATCAGAAAAAGAGGTAGAATTAATCACTAACCTTTGATGATCTTCATCAGATGACACTGTATTGTTACACAATACATGTATGTTTTGTTCGATAAAGTTAATATTTATATAAAAACATCTCAGTATACATTGATGGATAATTAAGTTCAGTAGTTCCAAAAACATCCGGTGATTTTGCAGAGAGCCACATGAATTTACAAAATTCTCTTAATAAATGTTGATGATAATACAAGTGTTATGCATGGAACTTTAGATACACTTCTCCTTAATGCAACCGCTGTGTCAGATTTCAAAAACGCTTTACAGAAAAAGCAAACCATGCAAAAATCTGAGTACGGCGCTCAGAGACCAAACAAGCCAAAAGATATCCGCCATATTGTATAGTCAACAGAAGTCAGAAATAACATTATAAATATTCACTTACCTTTGATTATCTTCATCAGAATGCACTCCCAGGAATCCCAGTTCCACATGTTTGTTTTGTACGATAATGTCCATAATTTATGTCCAAATAACTACTTTGTTAACGCGTTTTGTTAACAAATCCAAACTCACGAAGCGTGTTCACTAGGAGCAGACGAAATGTCAAAAAGTTCCGTTACAGTCCGTAGAAACATGTCAAACGATGTATAGAATCAATCTTTAGGATGTTTTTAACATACATCTTCAATAATGTTCCAACTGGAAAATTTGTCTGTAGAAAAGCAATGGAACGCGAGCTAACTCTGCCAAACCATTGACTTAACCTCTTGCCTCTACTTGGGACGCTTGCGTCCCAACTAGAGCTCTGGAAATGCAAATGCGCTACGCTAAATGCTAATAGTATTAGTTAAAACTCAAAAGTTCATTAAAATACACATGCAGGGTATCAAATTAAAGCTACACTCGTTGTGAATCCAGGCAACAAGTCAGATTTTTAAAATGCTTTTCGGCGACAGCATGAGAAGCTATTATCTGATAGCATGCACCAATACACTACAACACAAAAGCACAGCAGGGGACGTAAACAAAATAATTAGCATTTCGGCGTTACACAAACCGCACAATAAAATAGAAAACAGTCATTACCTTTCACCATCTTCTTTGTTGGCACTCCTAGATGTCCCATAAACACTATTGGGTCTTTATTTCGATTAAATCGGGCCATATAAAGCCAAGATATCGTTATATGTAGACTGTGTGATAAACGAAAAAAACAGCGATTTCACAACGTAACATCATTTTTTAAAATTCAAAAAGTAGACGATAAACTTTCACAAAACACTTCGAAGTACGTTTGTAATGCTACTTTAGGTATTAGTAAACGTTAATAAGCGATAAAAATCATCCATAGGCGATGTCAAAATCATTAGCTGTCGTCTTGGAAAAAAATTCACGAGAGAGCTCTTCCGGAATGATCTGGGCGGAGACCGGAGGTAAGTGGTGCCCCTGTTTCGGTTCAACCAAGAATCAAAGAGGATTCAATTCACAAGACTCTAGACAACATGGGGATGCTGTGGGAGTTGAATGCTCGGTCTTATCTAATTCGGCTCACTGTTAACAATTGCTGGAAGTGGCGCAAGGATATTTATTTCCATTTTCTGTGATCAGGTTTTCCTGCGCTTTCCGATGTAACGCACGTTATGTAATAGCCACAGTCGTGATTTAACCAGTTTTAAAAACGTCCGAGGGTTTCCTATCCACACATTCTAACCATATGAACGTACTATATTCCTGGCATGAGTAGCAGGGCGCTGAAATGTTGCGCGATTTTTAACAAAATGTTCAAAAAAGTAGAGGGTAGGAGCAACTAGTTAAAGAGCCCTTATGAGCTCCTCCTTTACAGTAGAAGCCTCAAACAAGTTTCTAAAGACTGTTGACATCTAGTGGAAGCCTTAGGAATTGCGACATGACCAATATCCCGCTGTATCTTCAATAGGGAATGAGTTGAAAAACGACCAACCTCAGATTTCCCACTTCCTGGTTGGATTTTTTTCTCAGGTTTTTGCCTGCCATTCTGTTATACTCACAGACATCATTCAAACAGTTTAAGAAACTGTTTTTTTATCCAAATATACTAATAATATGCATATATTAGCAACTAGGACTGAGTAGCAGGCAGTCTACTCTGGGCACCTCTGGCCACCTTATTGATCCAAGCTACTCAATACTGCCCCCAGCCGTAAGAAGCCCTTACATGTATGCGTAAAGACAGACACACAGACACACACACAGACAGACAGACATGCACACACACACACAGACAGACACACATGATCCTGATGCTGACATTTGTTCAGATAAGACTGATTCAGTCAGTCACCTGTCTTTGTATTCATCCAACAACAATACATGTCATCTTGGGGAGTGTCTCTAATAGAATACCTCTACCGACCTCTCCAGTAATTTAAAGGTCTCTGGTTTGAACTGGCAAGGTGGAAATATCTGCCATTCTGCCCTTGAGCAAGGCAGTTAAGCCCCAACAACAACTGCTCTCTGGGCGCCGGTGATGTGCACGTAGATTAAGGCAGCCCACCACACCTCTGATTCAGAGGGGTTGGGTTTTAAATGCGGGAGACACAGTTCGGTTGAATACATTCAGTTGTGCAACAGACTAGGTATCCCCTTTCCCTTCCCCTTTCCTCTCACCTCTGTATGCCACTGAGGCTGCGCCCTAAAATATTTTTTTAAATGTAACCTTTATTTAACTAGACAAGTCAGTTAAGAAAAAATGTGTATAAATGGCAACTTATTCACTACACAGGGTCAAAACTGTCACGCCCTGGTCTTAGTATTTTGTGTTTTCTTTATTATTTTGGTCAGGCCAGGGTGTGACATGGGTTTTCTATGTGGTGTGTTTTGTCTTGGGGTTTTTCGTAGGTATTGGGATTGTGGCTTATTGGGGTTTTCTAGCATAGTCTATGGCTGTCTGGAGTGGTTCTCAATCAGAGGCAGGTGTTTATCGTTGTCTCTGATTGGGAACCATATTTAGGCAGCCATATTCTTTGAGTGTTTCGTGGATGATTGTTCCTGTCTCTGTGTTTGTTTGCACCAGATAGGCTGTATAGGTTTTCACGTTACGGTTTTTGTATTGTTCATTTTTTTCATCATCATTAAACATGTATCAAGAATACCACGCTGCATTTTGGTCCGACTCTCCTTCACCGCAAGTAAACCGTAACACAAAACTAGTGCACTATATAGGGAATAGGGTGCTATTTGGAAAACAATATCATATCCTTTGATCCCCTCTGATATCAGGTCTGATACCAGGTCGGATATCAGGTCGGATATCAGGTCTGATACCTGGTCTGATACACGGTCTATTACCAGGTCTGTCTGTTAAAACTCTGTAGGGATCTAGTCTGTCTCTCTGCTCATCTCCCCTCCCACAGTCCTAGTAGATCCCCAAGGTGTCCGTGCGTGCGTGCGCCTCTAAATGTCTTGAGATAACCCTCCCTTTGTTGTTGCGCACTGAGCGACGTGCAGAATTAAAAATGTCACTGTGGGGTACCATCAGTGTGATAAGGAAGGAGCGAGAGCCAGGCTCATTAAACATCCTGGTTGGCTGAGGCCCCTATCGCTATTGGTAACACCTTCCATTATTGTGACGGAACCACAGAAGCCTAGCTCATCACAACCTGTAGGTGGTTGGTTTGTTTTATTTTCTCAAATGTAGATTAAAAGCTAGCTACCGCCGGGCTACAAACAATGCACTTGTTATTTCCACAGAGAATAGAATATAAACAAACAGAGGTCTAGGAGACGGGTATATGAGCATCAGGACAGGTAAGGTGTGATTCATGTTTCCAGCTTGTCTTGGTATTTTATTCCCTTCTAAATGGAACTGCTATTCCCCTCTCTCTCTCACACACACACACACACAAACACTGCCTCTCCCTCGCTCACACACACACTGCCTCTCCCTCGCTCACACACACACACACAAACACTGCCTCTCCCTCGCTCACACACACACACACAAACACTGCCTCTCTCTCTCTCTCACACACACACACACACAAACACTGCCTCTCCCTCGCTCACACACACACACACATGCACACACACACACACAGTGCCATACAGAGTCCCTTGCTGGTTAAGCGATGCCTATATGTCTGCTGTGTGCTTATCAGTTATCCTTGGAGGTATAAGCAGAGGAAGTGTGACTGGGGATTTTCAGGCTGGCTCTATTCTATTCATCTGCAGACCCAGCATTGTGTCTTAAATCCCAATCCAAACCGGCTGGATGTATTTACCCCCGATCCAATGTGATTGTTCTGTGCATATGAGATGCCATTTTCAAAGAGGTAGGATTGTGAGTCTTTGGGGCCATTGCAGGGACCGAGGGCTAGACCTGTCTGCGATGTCTCAGACAGAGAAAGTAGCAGAATATGGGAAGATGACACACACATAGACATACTCACACACGCATATACACACACACACACACACACACACACACACACACACACACACACACACACACACACACACACAGTCATACACACACACACACAGTCATACACACACACACACTTCACCAGGTGTTTACAATCGATCTAGTGAAACATACTGTTTTTAATGGAGACGAGAGACGAGAGCTCAACAATCTAGGACAGCTTATAGCTCCCAAACCCCCCATGGCTGACATTTAGACAGCTTCAGAAAAAGTCTGCTATATAGTGTAAATATATATATATATATATTATTATTATTATATTTTTTGCTCAGAAAACGTATAAAACTACCGGCAGTTGGGGAACCCTGACATCGGCTACTGCACGTAATTCGTTAGTGGGTCAGCTCAACCTTGTGAATACATTTTAGAGAGAAATGCAAACGTCTGGCCTGGGGGCCTATACATTCAAACAGGTAAACATGATATTAGGCCGTCATCAAGCCGTCATCCCCTCCCTCTTCTACCCCCATCTCCACGGTTCAATTTTAAAATAAGGCTGTAATGTAACAAAATGTGGGAAAAGTCAAGGGGTCTGAATAATTTCTGAATGCACTGTATCTCACAACGTCTGGCATTTTGTAGTTATTTATTTAGTTTTACGATGAGAAAGCGTTTATAATTTGCACTGTGCGGTGTGTATACACTATGGCTACCATATCACACCCAGATTTTATTGGCTCATTCTATCACCATGGTGTAGACGCAACTCTTCCCCAACAAGTCGCTGATGTAAGTCAGAATATGTTCTCAGTCAATTGACTTTGTGAAATAAGTGCAACACAAAAGTAAAAATATATTTGAGTTGAAACGACTTCAGAGGCCTCCTTTGATGATTATACACAGTAGTGTTCTGTCTCATTCCTCTTTCAATTATTCCTGCAACTGATACATGTGGTGAGGTTTATCCTGTAGCCTCTCTCTCTCTCTCTCTCTCTCTCTCTCTCAACCCCTTGTCCTCTCTTTCTCTAAACTTGTGTACAACTAACATGTATCTGACTATTTTCCGCTTCTCCCTCCCTCTTTCTCCCTCTTCCTCCTTATATCTGTTTATCATCCTCATTCCCTTTCTCTCTTTTAAAAAAAATCCCACACATCTATTCCGTCTGTTTCTGTCTCCATCCTTCAGGGAAAGTAATAAAACCAGTGGTTTTGCTGTTGGTTCTGCCTGGGGTCGGATGTCGTGGCAACCTGTTTAGTTTAAAATCTAATTAAATCAAGTTTTTTTTATTTTTTTATTTCACCTTTATTTAACCAGGTAGGCTAGTTGAGAACAAGTTCTCATTTGCAACTGCGACCTGGCCAAGATAAAGCATAGCAGTGTGAACAGACAACACAGGGTTACACATGGAGTAAACAATTAACAAGTCAATAACACAGTAGAAAAAAAAGGGGGGAGTCTATATACAATGTGTGCAAAAGGCATGAGGTAGGCAAATAATTACAATTTTGCAGATTAACACTGGAGTGATAAATGATCAGATGGTCATGTACAGGTAGAGATATTGGTGTGCAAAAGAGCAGAAAAGTAAATAAATAAAAACAGTATGGGGATGAGGTAGGTGAAAATGGGTGGGCTATTTACCAATAGACTATGTACAGCTGCAGCGATCGGTTAGTTGCTCAGATAGCTGATGTTTGAAGTTGGTGAGGGAGATAAAAGTCTCCAACTTCAGCGATTTTTGCAATTCGTTCCAGTCACAGGCAGCAGAGTACTGGAACGAAAGGCGGCCGAATGAGGTGTTGGCTTTAGGGATGATCAATGAGATACACCTGCTGGAGCGCGTGCTACGGATGGGTGTTGCCATCGTGACCAGTGAACTGAGATAAGGCGGCGCTTTACCTAGCATGGACTTGTAGATGACCTGGAGCCAGTGGGTCTGGCGACGAATATGTAGCGAGGGCCAGCCGACTAGAGCATACAAGTCGCAGTGGTGGGTGGTATAAGGTGCTTTAGTGACAAAGCGGATGGCACTGTGATAGACTGCATCCAGTTTGCTGAGTAGAGTGTTGGAAGCCATTTTGTAGATGACATCGCCGAAGTCGAGGATCGGTAGGATAGTCAGTTTTACTAGGGTAAGCTTGGCGGCGTGAGTGAAGGAGGCTTTGTTGCGGAATAGAAAGCCGACTCTTGATTTGGTTTTCGATTGGAGATGTTTGATATGAGTCTGGAAGGAGAGTTTGCAGTCTAGCCAGACACCTAGGTACTTATAGATGTCCACATATTCAAGGTCGGAACCATCCAGGGTGGTGATGCTAGTCGGGCATGCGGGTGACGGCAGCGATCGGTTGAAAAGCATGCATTTGGTTTTACTAGCGTTTAAGAGCAGTTGGAGGCCACGGAAGGAGTGTTGTATGGCATTGAAGCTCGTTTGGAGGTTAGATAGCACAGTGTCCAATGACGGGCCGAAAGTATATAGAATGGTGTCGTCTGCGTAGAGGTGGATCAGGGAATCACCCGCAGCAAGAGCAACATCATTGATATATACAGAGAAAAGAGTCGGCCCGAGAATTAAACCCTGTGGCACCCCCATAGAGACTGCCAGAGGACCGGACAGCATGCCCTCCGATTTGACACACTGAACTCTGTCTGCAAAGTAATTGGTGAACCAGGCAAGGCAGTCATCCGAAAAACCGAGGCTACTGAGTCTGCCGATAAGAATATGGTGATTGACAGAGTCGAAGGCCTTGGCAAGGTCGATGAAGACGGCTGCACAGTACTGTCTTTTATCGATGGCGGTTATGATATCGTTTAGTACCTTGAGTGTGGCTGAGGTGCACCTGTGACCGGCTCGGAAACCAGATTGCACAGCGGAGAAGGTACGGTGGGATTCGAGATGGTCAGTGACCTGTTTGTTGACTTGGCTTTCGAAGACCTTAGATAGGCAGGGCAGGATGGATATAGGTCTGTAGCAGTTTGGGTCCAGGGTGTCTCCCCTTTGAAGAGGGGGATGACTGCGGCAGCTTTCCAATCCTTGGGGATCTCGGACGATATGAAAGAGAGGTTGAACAGGCTGGTAATAGGGGTTGCGACAATCGCGGCGGATAGTTTCAGAAATAGAGGGTCCAGATTGTCAAGCCCAGCTGATTTGTACGGGTCCGGGTTTTGGAGCTCTTTCAGAACATCTGCTATCTGGATTTGGGTAAAGGAGAACCTGGAGAGGCTTGGGCGAGGAGCTGCGGGGGGGGGGGGGGGGGTCTGTTGGCCGAGGTTGGAGAAGCCAGGCGGAAGGCATGGCCAGCCGTTGAGAAATGCTTATTGAAGTTTGGTCACATACACATATTTAGCAGATGTTATTGAAGGTGAGGCAAAACATTTGTGTTCCTAGCTCCAACAGTGCAGTAATATCTAACAATTCACAACAATCCACACAAATCTAAAAGTAAAATAATGGAATTAAGAAATATCTAAATGTTAGGACGAACAATGTCGGGGTGGCATTGACTAAAATTCAGTAGAATAGAATACAGTATATAAACTCAGCAACAACAAGAAACGTCCTCACACTGTCAACTGTGTTCATTTTCAGCAAACTTGACATGTGTAAATATTTGTATGATCATAACAAGATTCAACAGCTGAGACATACCCTGAATAAGTTCCACAGACATGTGACTAACATTAATGAAATAACGTGTCCCTGAACAAAGGGGGGGTCAAAATCAAAAGTAACAGTCAGTATCTGGTGTGGCCACCAGCTGTGTAAAGTACTACAGTGCATCTGCATCTGGATTTCAACCACTCTCTGGACATTCATACCTGGATCTCACAGCTAGCTAGCTGCTATCCGTGTGACTATCGGCTTTCGTCGATTCCGGAGCAAACATCAATTATTTCAATCACTCCTGAGTTCCATCAATCACTCCTGGGCTGCAGTCACCTATCCGGACCCGTTTTACTGCCTACGCGGAGCCCCACCGGGCCTTCACAACTGGACTGCCGACGTTATCTACCCGAAGGAGTTATCCGGCTGGCTCCTCCGTCGCGACGTTACCTGAACGCCCATCTGCGGCCTGCTAACCGTTAGCTGTCTTATCGGCTGCTATCTGAATAGACAATCGGACAATTTATTTATTTATTTTTATTATTATTATGTTTTCTTCTTGGGCCTCTATAACTATATCTATTGTTTTTATTTTTGTTGTTGTTGTGTGATTTGGATTTATCCCCTCTACCACACGGAACCCCACTAATCTACTGACGGAACGCAAGAGGTGGCTAATAACAGACCTCCATCCTATCCATCCTATGCTAGCTTGCTACCGATGACCTGGCTAGCTGTCTAAATCACTACTCACTGAACCCTTATGATCACTAGGGTAAGCATCCTTAATGTCAATATGCCTTGTACATTGCTGTTCTGGTTAGTGTTTATTGGCTTATTTCACTGTAGAGCCTCTAGTCCTGCTCACTATACCTTATCCAACCTATTAGTTCCACCACCCACACATGCAATGACATCTCCTGGTTTCAATGATGTTTCTAGAGATAATATCTCTCTCTTCATCACTCAATACCTAGGTTTACCTCCACTGTATTCACATCCTACCATACCTTTGTCTGTAAATTATACCTTGATGCTATTTTATCGCCCCCAGAAACCTCCTTTTACTCTCTGTTCCAGACGTTTTAGACGACCAATTCTTATTGCTTTTAGCCGCACCCTTATTCTACTCCTCCTATGTTCCTCTGGCGATGTAGAGGTGAATCCAGGCCCTGCAGTGCCTAGCTCCACTCCTATTCCCCAGGCGCTCTCTTTTGACGACTTCTGTAACCGTAATAGCCTTGGTTTCATGCATGTTAACATTAGAAGCCTCCTCCCTAAGTTTGTTCTATTCACTGCTTTAGCACACTCTGCCAACCCGGATGTTCTAGCTGTGTCTGAATCCTGGCTTAGGAAGACCACCAAAAATTCTGAAATTTGAATTCCAAACGACAACATTTTTAGACAAGATAGAACTGCCAAAGGGGGCGGTGTTGCAATCTACTGCAAAGATAGCCTGCAGAGTTCTGTCCTACTATCCAGGTCTGTACCCAAACAATTTGAACTTCTACTTTTAAAAATCCACCTCTCTAAAAACAAGTCTCTCACCGCTGCCCCCAGCTGTGCTCTGGACACCATATGTGAACTGATTGCCCCCCATCTATCTTCAGAGCTCGTGCTGCTAGGCGACCTAAACTGGAACATGCTTAACACCCCAGCCATCCTACAACCTAAATTTGATGCCCTCAATCTCACACAAATTATCAATGAACCTACCAGGTACCTCCCCAAAGCCTTAAACATGGGCACCCTCATAGATATCATCCTAACCAACTTGCCCTCTAAATACACCTCTGCTGTCTTCAACCAAGATCTCAGCGATCACTGCCTCATTGCCTGCATCTGTAATGGGTCAGCGGTCAAACAACCTCCACTCATGACTGTAAAAACGCTCCCTGAAACACTTCAGCGAGCAGGCCTTTCTAATTGACCTGGCCGGAGTATCCTGGAAGGATATTGATCTCATCCCGTCAGTAGAGGATGCCTGGATATTTTTTTTAAATGCCTTCCTAACCATCTTAAATAAACATGCCCCATTCAAGAAATTTAGAACCAGGAACAGATATAGCCCTTGGTTCTTCCCAGACCTGACTGCCCTTAACCAACACAAAAACATCCTATGGCGTTCTGCATTAGCATCGAACAGCCCCCGTGATATGCAGCTGTTCAGGGAAGCTAGAAACCATTATACACAGGCAGTTAGAAAAGCCAAGGCTAGCTTTTTCAAGCAGAAATTTGCTTCCTGCAACACTAACTCAAAAAAGTTCTGGGACACTGTAAAGTCCATGGAGAATAAGAACACCTCCTCCCAGCTGCCCACTCAACTGAAGATAGGAAACACTGTCACCACTGATAAATCCACCATAATTGAGAATTTCAATAAGCATTTTTCTACGGCTGGCCATTCTTTCCACCTGGCTACTCCTACCCTGGTCAACAGCACCTTACCCCCAACAGCAACTCGCCCAAGCCTTCCCCATTTCTCCTTCTCCCAAAACCGTTCAGCTGATGTTCTGAAAGAGCTGCAAAATCTGGACCCCTACAAATCAGCCTGGCTAGACAATCTGGACCCTTTCTTTCTAAAATTATCTGCCGAAATTGTTGCCACCCCTATTAATAGCCTGTTCAACCTCTCTTTCGTGTCGTCTGAGATTCCCAAAGATTGGAAAGCAGCTGCGGTCATCCCCTTCTTCAAAGGACACTCTTGACCCAAACTGCTACAGACCTATATCTATCCTACCATGCCTTTCTAAGGTCTTCGAAAGCCAAGTCAACAAACAGATTACCGACCATTTCGAATCTCACCATACCTTCTCTGCTATGCAATCTGGTTTCAGAGCTGGTCATGGGTGCACCTCAGCCACGCTCAAGGTCCTAAACAATATCTTAACCTCCATCGATAAGAAACATTACTGTGCAGCCGTATTCATTGATCTGGCCAAGGCTTTCGACTCTGTCAATCACCACATCCTCATCGGCAGACTCGACAGCCTTGGTTTCTCAAATGATTGCCTCGCCTGGTTCACCAACTACTTCTCTGATAGAGTTCAGTGTGTCAAATCGGAGGGTCTGCTGTCCGGACCTCTGGAAGTCTCTATGGGGTGCCACAGGGTTCAATTCTTGGACCGACTCTCTTCTCTGTATACATCAATGAGGTCGCTCTTGCTGCTGGTTGGTCTCTGATCCACCTCTACGCAGACGACACCATTCTGTATACTTCCGGCCCTTCTTTGGACACTGTGTTAACAACCCTCCAGGCAAGCTTCAATGCCATACAACTCTCCTTCCGTGGCCTCCAATTGCTCTTAAATACAAGTAAAACTAAATGCATGCTCTTCAACCGATCGCTACCTGCACCTACCCGTCTGTCCAACATCACTACTCTGGACGGCTCTGACTTAGAATACGTGGACAACTACAAATACTTAGGTGTCTGGTTAGACTGTAAACTCTCCTTCCAGACCCATATCAAACATCTCCAATCCAAAGTTAAATCTAGAATTGGCTTCCTATTTCACAACAAAGCATCCTTCACTCATGCTGCCAAACATACCCTTGTAAAACTGACCATCCTACCAATCCTCGACTTTGGCGATGTCATTTACAAAATAGCCTCCAATACCCTACTCAACAAATTGGATGCAGTCTATCACAGTGCAATCCATTTTGTCACCAAAGCCCCATATACTACCCACCATTGCGACCTGTACGCTCTCGTTGGCTGGCCCTCGCTTCATACTCTTCGCCAAACCCACTGGCTCCATGTCATCTACAAGACCCTGCTAGGTAAAGTCCCCCCTTATCTCAGCTCGTTGGTCACCATAGCATCTCCCACCTGTAGCACACGCTCCAGCAGGTATGTCTCTCTAGTCACCCCCAAAACCAATTCTTTCTTTGGCCGCCTCTCCTTCCAGTTCTCTGCTGCCAATGACTGGAACGAACTACGAAAATCTCTGAAACTGGAAACACTTATCTCCCTCACTAGCTTTAAGCACCAACTGTCAGAGCAGCTCACAGATTACTGCACCTGTACATAGCCCACCTATAATTTAGCCCAAACAACTACCTCTTTCCCAACTGTATTTTATTTATTTATTTATTTTGCTCCTTTGCACCCCATTATTTTTATTTCTACTTTGCACATTCTTCCATTGCAAAACTACCATTCCAATGTTTTACTTGCTATATTGTATTTACTTTGCCACCATGGCCTTTTTTGCCTTTACCTCCCTTCTCACCTCATTTGCTCACATTGTATATAGACTTGTTTATACTGTATTATTGACTGTATGTTTGTTTTACTCCATGTGTAACTCTGTGTCGTTGTATCTGTCGAACTGCTTTGCTTTATCTTGGCCAGGTCGCAATTGTAAATGAGAACTTGTTCTCAACTTGCCTACCTGGTTAAATAAAGGTGAAATAAATAAAATAAAATAAAATAAATACATCTCCTCTTTGTGGACTGCACCAGATTTGCCAGTTCTTGCTGTGAGATATTACCCCACTCTTCCACCAAGGCACCTGCACGTTTCTGGACATTTCTGGGGGGAATGGCCCTAGCCCTCACCCGCCCATCCAACAGGTCCCAGACATGCTCAATGTGATTGAGATCCAGGCTCTTCGCTGGCCATGGCAGATCACTGACATTGCTGTCTTGCAGGAAATCATGCACAGAACGAGCACTATGGCTGCTGGCAATGTAATGCTGGAGGGTCACATCAAGATGACCCTGCAGGAAGGGTACCACATGAGGGAGGAGGATGTCTTCCCTGTAACACACAGCGTTGAGATTACCTGCAATGACAACAAGCTCAGTCCGATGATGCTGTGACACACCGCCCCAGACCATGATGGACCCTCCCCTTCCAAATTGATCCCGCTCCAGAGTACAGGCCTCGGTGTAACGCTCATTCCTTCGACAATCACCCCTGGTGAGACAAAACTGTGACTCTTCAGTGAAGAGCACTTTTTGCCAGTCCTGTCTGGTCCAGCGACGATGGGTTTGTACCCATAGGCGACGTTGTTGCCGGTGATGTCTGGTGAGGCTGTTCCACTGGATGTCATAAGGTGAAAGCACCAATTTGTAAGTCGCTCTGGATAAGAGCGTCTGCTAAATGACTTAAATGTAAATGTAAATGTAAATGTCTGCCACTGTGAGGACGATCAGCTGTCCGTGCTGTCTCCCTGTAGCGCTGTCTTAGGCGTCTCACAGTACAGACATAATTCATTGCCCTGGCAACATCATGTCTCCTTGCAGCATGCATAACAGGGACCCTGGGCATCTTTCTTTTGGTGTTTTTCAGAGTCAGTAGAAAGGCCTCTTTAGTGTCCTGAGTTTTCGTAACTGTGACCTTAATTACCTACGGTCTGTAAGCTGTTAGTTTCTTAACGACCGTTCCATAGGTGCATGTTCATTAATTGTTTATGGTTCATTGAACAAGCATGGGAACCAGTGTTTAAACCCTTTACAATGAAGATCTGTGAAGTTATTTGGATTTTTACGAATTATCTTTGAAAGACATGGTCCTGAAAAAGGGAAGTTTCTTTTTTTGCTTAGTTTACATATGAAATGAGTAAAGCAGTATTTAAAATTATTTAAGTGACTAGTGTTCCATTATTAAATTAACCAGTGATTCCATATCTTTGTATAAAGAGCAGCAATTTCTAAGGTGCAGGGTTGAGTGATGGCTAGTGATGGCTATTTAACAGTCTGATGGCCTTGAGATAGAAGCTGTTTTTCAGTCTCGGCCCCATTTTTGATGCACCTGTACTGTATGATAGCTGGGTGAACAGGTTGTGTCTCGGGTGGTTGATGTCCTTGATGATCTTTTGGCCTTCCTGTGAGATCGGGTGCTGTAGGTGTCCTGAAGGGCAGGTAGTTTGCCCCTAGTGATGCGTTGGGCAGACCGCACCACGCTCTCTGGAAAGCCCTGCGGTTGCAGCGGTACAGTTGCCCAACCAGGTGGTGAAACAGCCCGACAGGATGCTCTCAGTTGCGCATCTTTAAAAGTTTGTGAGTGTCTTGGGGGCCAAGCGAGTTCCTTCAGCCTCCTGAGGTTGAAGAGGCACTGTTGCGCCTTCTTCGCCACGCCCACAGTGTGGGTGGACCATTTCAGATCGTCAGTGATGTATACGCCAAGGAACTTGAAGCTTTCCACATTCTCCACTGTGGTCCCGTCAATGTGGATAGGGGTTTGCTCCCTTTGCTTTTTCCTGAAGTCCACAATCAGCTCCTTCATTTTGTGGACATTGGAGGGGTTATTTTCCTGGCACCTCTCCACCAGGGCCCTCACCTCCTAACTGTAGGCTGTCTTATCACTGTTGGTAATCAGGCCTACTATGGTTGTGTCATCTGCAAACTTGTTAATTGAGTTGGAGGCGGTGAAGAGGAAGTACAGGAGGGGGCTGAGCACGCACCCTTGTGGGGCCCCTGTGTTGAGGATCAGTGAAGTGGAGGTGATGAATCCTACCTTCACCACCTGGGTTTGGCCCTTCAGGTTGTCCAGGACCTAGTTACACAGGGCAGGGTTCAGACACAGGGCCCGCGCTTGAAGGGTACTATAGTGTTGAAAGCTGAGCTATAGTCAATAAGGAGCATTCTTAAATAGGTATTCCTCTCGTCCAGATGGGATATGGCAGTGTGCAGTGCAATGGCGATTGCATTTTCTCTGGATGTATTCGGGCGGTAAGCACATTGAAGTGGGTTTAGGGTGTCAGGTAAGGTTGAGGTGATATGATTCTAGCCTTTGAAAGCACTTCATGATGACAGAAGTTATTGCTACAGGGCAATAGTCATTTAGTTCAGTTACCTTTGATTTTGTGAGTACAGGAGCAATGGACATCTTGAAGAAAGTGGGGACAGCAGACTGAGATATGGATAGATTGAATATGCTAGGGGTGTCATCTGGGCAGGCAGCCTTGCGAGAGTTAGTTAACATGTTTAAATGTCTTGCTCATGTCGGCCACGGAAAACGAGAGTCCACAGGCCTTGGGTGCCGGCCGCATCAATGGCAATGTGTTATCCTCAAAGCGGGCATCCTTCGCGTCCTTCGCAAAGGCTATACTGCTTTCTCGGGAACTGGCCCAAATCCCTGTCATTTGCGTGAAGAACAGACGTAGAAAAAGTCTTCAGAGAAATTGTAGGCGTAACCTTGCGTAAAATACTGAGTTAGCCATTTTTCCAATCGCTTCTTATGAGAAACCGACGGATATATTATCGAATATATATGTTAAAAACACCTTGAGGATGGATCCTAAACAACGTTTGCCGTGTTTCTGTCGATATTATGGAGCAAATTTTGAAAAAAGTTTGGCGTTATAGTTGCAGCATTTTCCGGTCGATTTCTCAGCCAAGCATGATGAAGAAACGGGAGCTATTTCGCCTACAAAAACAATCTTTTTGGAAAAAATGTACATTTGCTATCTAACTGGGAGTCTCCTGAGTGAAAGCATCTGAAGTTCTAAATGATTTAATTTGGTTGCTTTTCTTATTTTCGTGAAAATGTTGCCTGCTGCCAGCAGAGCCTAGCATAGCATTATGCCATGATAAACTTACACAAATGCTTGTCTAGCGTTGGCTGTAACGCATATTTTGAAAATCTGAGATGACATTGTTGTTAACAAAAGGCTAAGCTTGTGTTTGAATATATTTATTTCATTTCATTTGCGATTTTCATGAATGGGAAAAGTTTCTAGGGGTATTTATGTCCGCTGCGTTATGCTAATGCATTTGAGGCTATGATTACGCTCCCGGATACGGGTTTGCTCGTCGCAAGAGGTTAAAAACTGTAGTATCTTATGTCGTGGCTGAACGACGACATGAAAAACATACAGCTGGCGGGATATTCGGTCCATCGGCAAGATAGCACAGCTGCCTCTGGTAAGACAAGGCGGTCTGTGTCTATTTATAAATATCAGCTGGTGCAAAAAATCTAATATTTAAGGAATTCTCAAGGTTTTTGCTCACCTGAGGTAGAGTATCTCACAACAAACTGTAGACAACATTATTTACTAAGAGAGTTTCCATCTATATTTTTCATAGCTGTCTATTTACCACCACAAACTGATGCTGGCACTAAGATGGCACTCAACGAGCTGTATAGGGCCATAAGCAAAGAGGAAAATGCTCATCCAGAGGCGGCACTCCTAGTGGCCGGGGAATTAAATCATATTTAACTCATTTTACCAGCATGTTATAACCTTTATGGGATAGGGGGCAGCATCTTCACTTTTGGATGAATAGCGTGCCCAGAGTGAACTGCCTCCTACTCTCTCCCAGATGCCCCTGAACAGGCAGTTAACCCACTGTTCCCAGGCCGTCATTGAAAGTAAGAATGTGTTCTTAACTGACTTGCCTGGTTAAATAAAGGTAAAATAAAAAAATATAAATAAAAATGCTAATTTATACATATTACTATTATTATTATTATTGGATAGAAAACACGCTGAAGTTTCTAAAACGAATTGAATGATGTCTGTGAGTATAACAGAACTCATATGGCAGGCAAAAACCTGAGAAAAATCCAACCAGGAAGTGGAACATCTGAGGTTTGTAGTTTTTCAAAGCTTGGCCTACCGAAAACACATTGAGATATGGATGAGGTTGCACTTCCTACGGCTTCCACTAGATGTCAACCGTCTTATGAAACTTGAATGAGGATTCTACTATAAAGGAGGGGCTCATGAGACCTCTTTGAGTCAGAGGTCTGGCAGAGAGCCTTGGTCTCATGACGTGCACTCCCGACAGAGTTACATCGCGTTCCAGTGCTTTTTCTGAAGACAAAGGAATTCTCTGGTTGGAACAGTATTGATGTTTTATCTTAAAAACATCCTAACGATTGATTCCCTACATCGTTTGACATGTTTCTAAAGGACTGTAATGGAACTTTTAGAGTTTTTGCCTGGATGAAGTGCCTGCTCCTCATGAAGATGGATTACTGGGCTGAACACGCTAACAATAAGTGGCTATTTGGACATAAAGGATGGAACTTTATGGAAAAAATCAGCAATTAATTGTCGAACTGGGATTCCTGGGAGTGCCTTCTGATGAATATCATCAAATGTAAGTGAATATTCATGGTGTTGTTTCTAACTTTGTTGATTCCAAAATGGCAGATATTCCTCTGGCTGTTTTGGGCTCTGAGCGCCGTTCTCAGATTATGCTTTTTCGTAAAGTTTTTTTGAAATCTGACACAGCGGTTGCATTGAGGAGAAGTCTATATTTAATTCTGTGAATAACACTAGTATCTTTTATCAATGTTTATTATGAGTATTTCTGCAAAATCACTGGATGTTTTGGAAACATAAAATTGCTGCACGTAAGGCGCCAATGTAAACTGAGATTTTTGGATATAAATATGCACATTATCGAACAAAACACCATAAATCTATCCTCCTGATTCCTGCTTACAAGGAAAAACTAAATCAAGAACTACCAGTTACTAGCTCAATAAGGTAGTGGTCAGAGGACGCAGATGCTAAGCTACAGGACTGTTTTGCTAGCACAGACAGAAATATGTTCCAGGATTTTTACGATGGCATTGAGGAGTACATCCCATCAGTCACTGGTTTCATCAATAAGTGCATAGATGATGTCTTCCCCACAGTGACCATATATACAGTACTGATCCCAAACAGAAGCCGCTTTCAAGGATCTGGACGCTTATAAGAAATCCCGCTATGCTCTCTGACCAACCATCGAACAGGCAAAGCGTTAATTCAGGACTTAGATTGGATCATACTATACCGGCTCCTGTGGCAGGGCTTGCATGCTATTACGAACTACAAAGGGAAGCACAGCTGGAAACTGCCCAGTGACACGAACCTACCAGAATAGCTAAATATTAAAGTGGGTGTAGGCTGCTCACTCTGAAGCAAGCAACACTGACGCAAGCATGAGAGCATCAGCTGTTCCGGATGACTGTGTGATCACGCTCTCCGTAGCCGATGTAAGTAGGATCTTTAACTTCTCTAGGGTAGAGGGCAGCATTTGGAATTTTGGATGAAAAGGGTGCCCAAATTAAAATGCCTTCTAGATTTGGATAGAAAACACTCTAAAGTTTCCAAAACTTTTAACCTCTCTAGCGTCCCATCTGGCCAACATCCAGTGAGGTTTCAATGTGCCAAATTCAATTACAGAAATGCTCATTATAAGAATTCAGAAAACAAAACATATTTTATGTAGGTTTAAAGCTTAAATTCTTGTTAAACTAACCACAGTGTCATATTTATAAAATGCTTTTCGGCGAAAGCATACCTAGCCCAGAACATACCTAGCCCAGAACATAGCCCAGTTGCCAAATTATTACAAACAGTAACCAGCCAAGCAGAAGCGTTACAAAACTCAGAAATAGAGATAAAATTAATCACTTACATTTGATGATCTTCATATGGTGGCAAGCAGAAGACATTCCTTTACTCAATAAATGTTCCTTTTGTTCGATGAAGTCTCTTTATATCCAAAAACCTATGTTTTGTTAGCGAGTTTTCTTCAGTAATCCACATGCTCAAACTCAGTCAAAACAATCAGACAAAAAATCCAAATTGTATCCGTAAAGTTCATAGAAACATGTCAAACGATGTTTGTATTCAATCCTCAGGTTGTTTTTTTAGCCTAAATGATCTATAATATTTCAACCGGACAATAACGTTGTCAATATAAAAGGTAAACAAGAAATGCACATGCGCCTGAAAAAACTCAGCGTCACGTTAGGGTCCACTCGTTCAGACTGGTCTTACTCCCTCATTTATAAGAATACAAGCCTAAAACGATTTCTAAAGACTGGTGACATCTAGTGGAAGGCGTAGGAACTGCAAATGGAGTCCTATGTCAATGGATACCGAAATGGCATTGAATAGAAAACTACAAAACCCCCAAAAAACTACTTCCTGAATGGATTTTTCTCAGGTTTTCGCCTGCTAAATCAGTTCTGTTATACTCACAGACACTATTTTAACAGTTTGGGAAAATTTAGAGTGTTTTCTATCCACATCTATCAGTTACAGTGGGGCAAAAAAGTATTTAGTCAGCGCAAGCTCTCCCACTTAAAAAGATGAGAGAGGCCTGTAATTTTCATCATAGGTACACTTCAACTATGACAGACAAAATTAGGGAAAAAAATCCAGAAAATCACATTGTAGGATTTTTTATGAATTTATTTGCAAAAATACTGAAAACCGTTTTGCCCTACGACTTCCACAAGTGTCAGGGGACTCGTCTGAAGTTGATACAGTCAATGTACAAATTTCTGTTTGTAGCGTCTAAACAATTTGGGCTTTTGTGGAAAGGAGAGATTCTCATGAACACGATATTATTTTCTGTTTTGCTCTACGACCCCCACAAGTGTCACAGGACTCGTCTGAAGGTAACAGATACCATTTTTATTTTATGAACTGAAGAATTAAAGTTTTGTTACCCAAAAAAGGGTATGCACAATATGTGTAAAATATGTGTAAAAATGTACACATTTATATATATATACAGTACCAGTCAAAAGTTTGGACACGCACACTCATTCTGTAACGGATTTCTTCCTCTTCGTCTGAGGAGTAAGGATCGGACCAAAACGCAGCGTGGTAAGTGTCCATATTGATTTATTCAAAAACACAACTGAACACTGGAACAAAATAATAAACATGAGATATACAAAACCGAAACAGTACCGTGTGGCCCAAACACTCACATGGAAACAAACACCCACAAACCAAAAGTGAAACCCAGGCTACCTAAGTATGATTCTCCATCAGAGACAACTAACGACACCTGCCTCTGATTGAGAACCATACTAGGCCGAACACAAAAAACAATATAGAAAAACAAACAGACTGCCCACTCCAACTCACGCTCTGACCATACTAAAACAAAGAATAAAACACCAGAACTATGGTCAGAACGTGACATTACTCCCCCCCCCCCAAAGGTGCGGACTCCGGCCGCAGAACCTGAACCTATAGGGGAGGGTCTGGGTGGGTGTCTGTCCGCGGTGGCGGCTCTGGCGAGGGACGTGGACCCCACTTCACCATAGTTTTTGTCCGCCTCCTCAACCGCCCCCGTGGCCTCTTATGAGTGGCGACCCTCGCCGCCGACCTCGCACTGGGGACCCTCGCCACGTGTCCCGAATGGACGGGAGATTCCGGCAGCGCCGGAGTGAAGAGCAATTCTGGCATCGCCTGGCTTACTCCCGGTTGGCTGCCGGCTCTGGCGCCTCCTGGCTGGCTGACGGCTCTGGCGGCTCCTGGCTGGCTGACGGCTCTGGCGGCTCCTGGCTGGCTGACGGCTCTGGCAGCTCCTGGTGGGTTGACGGCTCTGGCGACTCCTGGCTGGCTGACGGCTCTGGCGGCTCCTGGCTAACTGCCGGCTCTGGCGGCTCAGGACAGACTGGCAGCTCTGGCGGCTCACGACAGATCGGAGACTCTGGCGGCTCAGGACAGATGGGAGACTCTGACAGCGCTGGGCAGGAGGAAGGCTCTGGCAGCGCTGGACAGGCGGGAGCACCTGTAGGGAGAAGACGGAGAGACAGCCTGGTGCGGGGGGCTGCCACCGGAGGGCTGGTGCGTGGAGGTGGCACCGGATAGACTGGACAGTGCAGGCGCACTGGAACTCTTGAGCACCGAGCCTACCCAACCTTACCTGGTTAAATGCTCCCTGTAGCAAGGCCAGTGCGGTGAGGTGGAATAGCCCGCACTGGGCTGTGCTGGCGAACCGGGGGCACCATGTGTAAGGCTAGTGCCATGTACGCCGGCCCGAGGAGACGCACTGGAGACCAGATGCATAGAGCCGGCTTCATGGCACCTGGCTCGATGCCCACTCTAGCCCGGCCGATACGAGGAGCTGGAATGTACCGCACCGGGCTATGCACACGCACCGGGGACACTGTGCGCTCCACAGCATAACACGCTGCGTGCTCGGTCCCTCTGGCTCTCCGGTAAGCACGGGAAGTTGGCGCAGGTCTCCTACCTGACTTCGCCACACTCCCTGTGTGACCCCCGTCAAGACATTTTTGGGGCTGCCTCTAGGGCTTCCTTGATCGTCGTGCCAACTCCATTCGCTGGTATCCCTACTCACACTGCTCCAGAGAATCCCAGGCGGGCTCCGGCACTCTCCCTGCGTCGACCGACCACCTGTCTTTCTCCTCCCAAGTAGTGACATAGTCCAGATCTCGCTACCATGTCCAGGAGTCCTGCGATCGCTGCTGCTGCCCGTTACCACGCTGCTTGGTCCTTTTGTGGTGGGTGCTTCTGTAGCGGATTTCCTCCTCTTCGTCTGAGGAGGAGTAAGGATCGGACCAAAACGCAGGGTGGTAAGTGTCCATATTGATTTATTCAAAACACAACTGAACACTGGAACAAAATAATAAACGTGAAATATACAAAACCGAAACAGTACCGTGTGACCCGAACACACGGAAACAAACACCAACTACACAAAAGTGAAACCCAGGCTACCTAAGTATGATTCTCAGTAAGTATGATTCTCAATCAGAGACAACTAACGACAACTACCTTTGCCTCTGATTGAGAACCATACTAGGCCTAAACATGTAGAAACCAAAAAAAGAGTTGAGCAAATCAAAATATACAGTTGACGTCGGAAGTTTACATATACTTAGGATGGAATCATTAAAACTCATTTTTCAACCATTCCACAAATGTCTTCTTAACAAACTATAGGTTTGGCAAGTCGGTTAGGACATATACTTTGAGCATGACACAGGTAATTTTTCCAACAATTGTTTACAGACAGATTATTTCACTTATAATTCACTGTATCACAATTCCAGTGGATAAGAAGTTTACATACACTAAATTGACTGTGACTTTATACAGCTTGGAAAATTCCAGAAAATGATGTCATGGCTATAGAAGCTTCTGATAGGCTAATTGACATAATTTGAGTTAAGTGGAGATGTACCTGTGGATTTATTTCTAGGCCTTCCTTCAAACTCAGTGGCTCTTTGCTTGACATCATGGGAAAATCAAAAGCATTCAGCCAAGATTTCCAAATAGCTGAAGGTACCACATTCATCTGTACAAACAATAGTACGCAAGTATAAACACCATGGGACCACGCAGCCATCGATCTGTCTCCTAGAGATGAACATAGTTTGGTGCGAAAATTGCAAATCAATCCCAGAACAACAGCAAAGGACCTTGTGGTGATGCTGGAGGAAACAGGTACAAAAATATCTATATCCAAAGTAAAATGAGTCCTATATCGACAGGCCAATCAGCGAGGAAGAAGCCACTGCTCCAAAACCGCCATAAAAAAGCCAGACCACGGTTTGCCACTGCACTTGGAGAACAAAGGTCTTAATTTTGGGGGAAATTCCTCTGGTCGGCGGTGGCCCGTTCCTGTAGGTTCATGCTCTACAACATCCGCAGAGTATGACCCTGCCTCACACAGGAAGCGGCGCAGGTCCTAATCCAGGCACTTGTCATCTCCCGTCTGGATTACTGCAACTCGCTGTTGGCTGGGCTCCCTGCCTGTGCCATTAAACCCCTACAACTCATCCAGAACGCCGCAGCCCGTCTGGTGTTCAACCTTCCCAAGTTCTCTCACGTCACCCCGCTCCTCCGCTCTCTCCACTGGCTTCCAGTTGAAGCTCGCATCCGCTACAAGACCATGGTGCTTGCCTACGGAGCTGTGAGGGGAACGGCACCTCAGTACCTCCAGGCTCTGATCAGGCCCTACACCCAAACAAGGGCACTGCGTTCATCCACCTCTGGCCTGCTCGCCTCCCTACCACTGAGGAAGTACAGTTCCCGCTCAGCCCAGTCAAAACTGTTCGCTGCTCTGGCCCCCCAATGGTGGAACAAACTCCCTCACGACGCCAGGACAGCGGAGTCAATCACCACCTTCCGGAGACACCTGAAACCCCACCTCTTTAAGGAATACCTAGGATAGGATAAAGTAATCCTTCTCACCCCCCTTAAAAGACCTAGATGCACTATTGTAAAGTGGCTGTTCCACTGGATGTCATAAGGTGAAAGCACCAATTTGTAAGTCGCTCTGGATAAGAGCGTCTGCTAAATGACTTAAATGTAAATGTAAATGAAACAAAAATAGAACTGTTTGGCCATGATGACCATCGCTATGTGTGGAGGAAAAAGGGGGAGGCTTGCAAGCCGAAGAACACTAACCCAACCTTGAAGCACAGGGGTGGCAGCATCATGTTGTGGGGGTGCTTTGCTGCAGGAGGGACTGGTGCACTTCACAAAATACATGACACCATGAGGAAGGAAAATGATGTGGATATATTGAAGAAACATCTCAAGAGATCAGTCAGGAAATTAAAGCTTGGTCGCAAATGGGTTTTCAAAATGGACATTGACCCCAAGCATACTTCCAAAATTGTAGCAAAATGGCTTAAGGACAACAAAGTCAAGGTATTTGAGTGGCCTTCACAAAGCCCTGACTTCAATCCCATAGAAAATGTGTGGGCAGATCTAAAAAAGTGTGTGCGAGCAAGGAGGCCTACAAACCTGACTCAGTTACACCAGCTCTGTCAGGTGGAATGGGCTACATTCACCCAACTTATTGTGGGAAGCTTGTGGAAGTCTACCTGAAATGTTTGACCCAAGTGATACAATTTAAAGGCAATGCTACCAAAAACGAATTGAGTGTATGTAAACTTCTGACCCACTGGGAATATGATGAAAGAAATTAAAGCTGAAATAAATCATTCTTTCTACTATTATTCTGACATTTCACATTCATAAAATAAAGTGGTGATCCTAACTGTCCTAAGACAACACATTTTTACTAGGATTAAATGTCAGGAATTGTGAAAAACTGAGTTTAAATGTATTTGACCAAGGTATATGTAAACTTCCAACTTCAACTAAAAATATATATATATTTCCTTTACTTTCCTACTTTCTACTAGACATAGGACAAACACTTAAAACCATGTTTCTTATGATTTATATTTTGACTGTCTTTTATGCCATTAATGAATGTGTCGTTCAATTAGTTTTTCTGGTATATAGCAGTAAAGGCCAAATTCAAAATGTTTTCAAAACATGTTTTTTTTATATATTTTTTGATACCTAAACGAGTCATCTATTTTTTAATCAAACAGCAAAATTATAAATAGTATGACAATCTTAAAACAATTCCAACTTTGAACAACATTTTAGCCTTGACAGCAAGACAGATGTCTCAACTAACTAGATGACTCACTTTTCACCCCCGAAAAATCTAATCGACTTCTTCCTATTTTTTTCACCCCATTTTTTTCTCCCACAAGGCCCTTCCACTTCTCAGCAACCAATCAGAATATTCCAATGCCAGTGGCACTGATTTTCATGTCAGGTGAAAGGTCACCTAGCTGAGGTCTGGGGGCATATTGGATCAAAAACCACCGATGACCCTATAGCCGAGGGGTCCAGTGAGAGCCAATCAGGTCACGTCCTCATTTGAATATCTAAATGGTGGTTTGGCTTTTAACGAAGGGGGGGTCAGAGGGATAATGGAGATATTCACTCTGCTATTTAATCAGTCCTGTGTCCTGGGGGCCTCTGTTACAGCAGAGAGCTGTGACAGACTTATTGAAAGTGCTTATGTGGGAGCGCTTCATATTACGAGAGTCAGCACTGTTGAATCCCAGGCTACTCAGACTAGAGCCAGATCCTAGGACACCACTCCTGTAGATGCAAGAACAGGCCAAGTTGCCGCCTCAGACACACATTTAAGCATGTACACAAGCATCCATGCCTAGCGCACGCACACACACTTCCCAGTCAGAATACTTCAGTCTCCACAGTCTTGTGAAACAACAATCACTCAGTAATAGAATTCCCGGGGGGCGTTAAAATGGCGCCGGAGGGGATGGCTACCATTTTATGGGGTCCTAACCAACTGTGCTATTTTTTTTCATGTTGTTTGTAACTTGTTTTTTTACTTATATTTGACATAATGTTGCTAATACCTTCTCTTATGACCGAAAATCACTTCTGGACATAGATTACAGAGATTACTCCCCTCGAACTGGACGAAGACTTTTAATTTAACGAGTCCGACGCGAAGGATATACTGTTTCCTCGGGAATGGGCCCAAATCCCTGTCATTTGTGTGAAGAAAAGACGGAGAAAAAGGGGGCGGAGGTCAGGCTGCCTTCTGAGAATTGGTACGCAAATGAATAAACCTTCACTACCATCCGTTCTATTGGCCAACGTGCAATTATTGGAAAACAAAATGGATGGTATATGATCAAGAATATCCTACCAATGGGACATTACAAACTGTAACATTTTAGGTTTCACCGAGTCATGGCTGAACAACGACATGGATAATATAGAGCTGACGGGATTTTCCATGCATCGGCAGGACATAGAAGCTACTTCTGGTAAGACGAGGGGCGGGGGTGTGTGTCTATTTGCCAATAACAGCTGGAAAGCAATGTCTATTGAGTACCAATGTCTATAGAGTACCTTATGATAAGCTGTAGACCACACTATCTGCTAAGAGAGTTCTCAACTATGTTATTCATAGCCGTCTATTTACCACCGCAAACCGATCCTGGCACTAAGACCTCCCTCAACGTGCTATATAAGTCCAAAAGCAAACAAGAAAATGGTCATCCAGAAGGAGCACTCCTTCTTGCCAGGGACTTTAATGCCGGCAAACTTACATCCATTTTACCTCATTTCTACTAGCATATCCGATGTGCAACCAGAGGGAAATAAAACACTAGACCACCTTTTCTCCACACACAGAGACGCATATAAAGCTCTCCCTCTTCCTCCATTTGGCAAATCTGGCCATAACTCTTACAAGAAAAAACTAAAGCAGGAAGTACTAGTGACTCGCTCAATACAGAAGTGGTCAGATGATATGGATATTACGCTTTGGGACTGTTGTGCTAGCACAGGCTCGAATATGTTACGGGATTCATCCCATGGCATTGAGAAGTACACCACCTCAGTCATCGACGACGTCGTCCCCACAGTGACCATACGTACATAATCCAACCAGGAGCCATGGATTACAGACAACATCCGCATCGAGCTAAAGGCTAAAGCTGCCGCTTTCAAGGAGCGGGACACTAATCCGGACGCTTATAAGAAATCCCGCTACGCCCTCAAACGAACCATCAAACAGGCAAAGGATCAATACAGGATTAAAGATTGAATCCTACTACACCGGCTCTGACACTCGTCGAATGTGGCAGGGCTTGAAAACTATTACGGACTACAAAGGGAAACCCAGCAGCTAGCTGCCCAGTGACGTGAGCCTACCAGACGAGTTAAATACCTTTAACGCTCACTTCGATGCAAGCAACACTGAAGCATGCATGAGAGCACCAGCTGTTCCAGACTGTGTGAAGACGCTCTCAGTAGCCAATGTGAGCAAGACCTCTAAACAGGTCAACATTCACAAAGCCGCGGGGCCAGACGGATTACCAGGATGTGTACTCAAAGCATGCGCAGAACAACTGGAAAATGTCTTCACTGACATGTTCAACCTCTCCCTGACTGAATCTGTAATACCTACATGTTTCAAGCAGACCACCATAGTCCCTGTGCCCAAGGAAGTGAAGGTAACCTGCCTAAATGATTACCGCCCCGTACACTCATGTTGGTAGCCATGAAGTGCTTTGAAAGGCTGGTCATGGTTCACATCAACAGCATCAGTTCTTTCTTCCTGTGTGTTCTTGTAACTGTGATTGGTAAAGTGCAATCAAATTCCATTTGAAGAAACATTAAATGATTTTATTAATTAATTGTGTACATCTTTCATTCATCATTCATCCATTTATGCATCATGGAGAAGACATTTAGTGAGTACAGGCTTAACTGAATGAACAACAAAAACAGAATGTAAAAATTACATTTTATTAAATAGTTTGGAGAATGGCATCGTCTCCAAGGTAAGATCCTTGAAGCCAGATGATATGATGGCAGATATGCAGGGCTGCTGGCATCGATCCCCCCCCGCCACACACACACACACATTTTGGGAAAGGAAATCCAATGATGGGCATTAAGGTTATTATAGCTGTTGGTGGTGGGGAGGTACATGGTTGTCGAAAATTAATGCTGAAAAAAAACTAGTGAGAAAATGACGGAAAGTTGAAATACATATACATGTTTTTCTCCTCCTTTTTTTCTTCCCATCTCTGCTTTCCATTCCTCTCCTTTCCTTACCTCGCCTTTATTTAACTCTCCTCTCTTTTCATTTCCTTTCCTCTCCTTTCCTTACCTCACCTTTATTTAACTCTCCTCTCTTTTCATTTCCTTTCCTCTCCTTTCCTTACCTCGCCTTTATTTAACTCTCCTCTCTTTTCATTTCCTTTCCTCTCCTTTCCTGTCCTCTCTTTTCCTCTGCTTTCCTTCCCTTCCCTTTCCTTTCTTCTCATCTCCTCTCATTTCCTTTCCTCTCCTTTCCTCTCTTTTCCTCTCCTCTCTTCCCTAGGCAGCAGACTTTGGTATGAGTTCCACGTATCGCCACATGTTTAATGGGTACACTGCACCGCGTGATTCAGGAGCAAGGACTGAGGAGGGAGTTTTATAGTAAGAGCCAGGGAGCGAGAGATGGGGAGAGAGTGAGGGAGATAAATAAAGAGAAAAAAAGATATATATATATATTTATTTTTTTATCCGAATACAAAATGAACTCAGCAAAGAAACGTACCTTTTTCAGGACCCTGTCTTTCAAAGATAATTCGTAAAAATCCAAATAACTTCACAGATCTTCATTGTAAATTATTTAATCACTGTTACCCACAATTAATGAACATGCACATGTGAAACGGTCGTTAAGACACTAACAGATTACAGACGGTAGACAATTAAGGTCACAGTTATGAAAACTTAGGACACTAACTAAAGAGGCCTTTCTACTGACTCTGAAAAACACCAAAAGTAAGATGCCCAGGGTCCCTGCTCATCTGCGTAACTGCATTAGGCATGCTGCAAGGAGACATGAGGACTGCAGATATAGCCAGGGCAATAAATTACAATGAGATGCCTAAGACAGCGCTACAGGGAGACAGGACGGACAGATGATAATCCTCTCAGTGGCAGACCATGTGTAACAACACCTGCACAGGATCGGTACATCTGAACATCATACCTGCGGGACAGGTACAGGACGGCAACAACAGCTGCCCGAGTTACACCAGGAACGCACAATACCCCAGACTATCTGCAATAGGCTGAGAGAGACAGGACTGAGGGCTTGTAGGCCTGTTGTAAGGCAGGTCCTCACCAGACATCACCGGCAACAACATCGCTTATGGGCACAAACCAACCATCGCTGGACCAGACAGGACTGGCAAAAAGTGCTCTTCACTGACGAGTCACAGTTTTGTCTAACCAGGGGTGATGGTCAGATTTGCATTTATATTCGAAGGAATGAGAGTTACACCGAGGCCTGTACTCTGGTGAGGTTCCGATTTGGAGGTGGAGGGTCCATCATGGTCTATGGCGGAATGTCACAGCATCATCGGACTGAGTTTGTTGTCATTGCAGGCAACCTCAACGCTGTGCATTACAGGGAAGACATCCTCCTCCCTCATGTGGTACCCTTCCTGCAGGCTCATCCTGACATGACCCTCCAGCATGACAATGCCACTAGTCATAGTGCTAGTGCTCGTTCTGTGCGTGATTTCCTGCAAGACAGGAATGTCAGTGTTCTACCATGGCCGGCAAAAGGCCCGGATCTCAATCCCACTGAGAACGTCTGGGGCCTGTTGGATCAGAGGGTGAAGGTTAGGGCCATTCCCCCCAGAAATGTCCAGGAACTTGCAGGTGCCTTGGTGGAAGAGTGGGGTAACATCTCACAGCAAGAACTGGCAAATCTGGTGCAGTCCATGAGGAAGAGATGCACTGCAGTACTTAATGTAGCTGGTGGCCACACCAGATACTGACTGTTACTTTTGATTTTGACCCCCCCTTTGTTCAGGGACACATTATTCAATTTCTGTTAATCACATGTCTGTGGAACTTGTTCAGTGTCTGTCTCAGTTGTTGAATCTTGTAATGTTCATACAAATATTTACACTTGTTCTAAGTTTGTTGAAAATAATTGACAGTGAGAGGACGTTTTTTTTTTTGCTGAGTTTAGAGTCGAACCACCAGCATTCTCTCTCTCTCTCTCTGGTTCAAGCTATAGAAGACATTCAATTACAATCAAACCAGTTAGAATATAATACGTATCTGTCAGTGTTTCCCCTATGATGTTTTTCAGCAGTGGGGTGTATTTATTCCTTGTGACAAAAATGATGACAGTGCATACGCCATAATGTCCAGAAGATTTCAATTACAAATGAAGTGGTCAACCCTGTTATCAACTGATATGCATCATTCTGTGACACATTTGCAAAAAGATAGGCATCACAGACTGATGCTTATCAATGATACCATGTTGGAAAATTAGAATAGTAAAGTTGGACTCGAGAGAGGCTGTAGCTGTAAGCAGCAAGTTTACTTATACCTACATAAAATATGTTTAAACTAAAAGCCGGTGATTATTTTCTGACAGAAGCAAGAGTGAAAGAGCAAAAGAGGTGGCGAAGTTGTCAGTCCTATAATTAGTGACTTAGGTGTCCATATTTATCACCTGGTTAGCTGGTAGCAGCTTCTGTCAGTGCTCAGTACATCCTCAATGGACAGCCTTTGTTTATGTGCAAGTTACGTTTCATAGCATCACTCAGCAGTCCACAACGTTTCATAATGAGTTATTTTCTCACACCCACGCAACTCTTCACTTTGATCCAGTGGATGAAGTGGTACTCTTTGAAAAGACAGTATCACATCCAGGACGTTGACCTCTATCATTATAGCTAGTCTATATGTCATGTAGTCTAATGTCTGTAGGTGTGTACACACCCACATACACACAAGCAAATTAAATGCACACATAAATACATATTACACACACAAGTATGCACACACACACAGGCGTACACACCCACACACAAACAAACACACACACACTTGACACACAAGGCAAGGGGAATGGGATTATAACAGTGGGGAGTTGGGTCGGTTAAGGTTTCATTCCATCAGGCATGTTTTATTGCTTGGTGTCTCAGGTGGGCCAGCTCTGCTGTAACTCACTCAATGATTACTTCTTCCCACCATGAACACACACACACTGACACACGCATAATGTACATGCACATAAGTACACACACACAAACACACCACTGGAGGCTGGTGACTTGAAAAATTGAGGAGGATGTGAGACCCACGGTATAGGTGCGGACCGCAAGTATTTCAAAGAGTTGTCAAAGACTAATTATTTTAACCTGAAGCATTTAATAAAGAGGTTTTATACTACAATATTATGGGGAATGGGAATGAGAGGGCTAATTACACAATGTTGAGTAGATATCACAGCAGTGATTGAATGAGGGTTTGAGGCATGAGTTGAGGTGTTCAGAGGCTTGACTTCAGTGCAGGACAGGTATTGAGGTGTTCAGAGGCTTGATTTCAGTGCAGGACAGGGGTTGAGGTGTTCAGAGGCTTGATTTCAGTGCAGGACAGGGGCTGAGGTGTTCAGAGGGTTGATTTCAGTGCAGAACAGGGGTTGAGGTGTTCATAGGCTTCAGTGTAGGACAGGCGAATCGTGGATGGATGGTGTTGAGAAGAGCTCAACTCTTCCACTAAGGGCAGGACAGGAACAATAACACAATACTCTACACAGTTAGACAAAATAGATAAGAATTAGCTAGTCCAAGCAAGGAGTAAAATCATTGATGTGTAACAATGTGATTGTGTTTGTGTATGTGATTGACTCTACATACAGTAATGAGAGAATGAGAGAAATTTGCCAGGTCTACTCACAGTGCTTAGAGGGGAAACATTCAATGTGCCAGTGGATGAGCAGGCACTATGGTATTGTAGTGGAGTGGTCATCACCTCTTAATCAGGGAACAGGAGGGGACTTAGCAGTAAGTGCAAATAGAAGATACATTCCATTACAGCAGCGCCATTATAGACTTGGGCAACAAGTTTCTCCAGGAAGTTAAACTCAGACATCTCAGTGTTCATAAAGTCAAACACAGACTGCGCATCTCGCTCACTTGACACATCAAAGTAGCCCAAGAAACGTTCCTGAATAAATCCCTGATCATTCACATACCTGACGATAACTGACAACTGCGAGCAGACTGGTGGCACCATAGGTCCCAGAGTGTGTGTGTGTGTGTGTGTGTGGGGGGGGGTTCTCTGTGGGGCACAGAGTTTTTCCTGATCTGGTAACCGAACCAGGAAAACTCTGGCCCCTATAGGGTTTGATAGTGATTAATCAGTTTTCTAAACGTTTTTATATGGGCTATGAGGGGACCAGTATTCTAATCAGGTCACATGTTGTAAAAACATCCTGGTAAAAACACATAGCCCTGGGGAGGATGAAAACCCTGTCAAACTGCAGCAACTTTATACTTGTTCATATGAATTGTATTTAGACGGGACAAACAGGGGGGGTTCCTCTACCCAGACCAAGAGACAACAACTGATAAACAGTAGAACTCACAGGGCAAAGTTTGATTCATGCAGGCCAATGCAATTGTTGGCCTAATAAAACAATCACTTTAATCAATGTTATCACTTATGTTGATTGATTAATTTCAGTTAATAATTTTGGATTGAAAAGGTATATGCAGCCTATAAAGCCAAAGTTTCAGTATAAACCACATTTGACCACATTCACATTTTCTCCTGGCAAACAAATGGACTATAAATACATAACGTTGCCAATTTGTTTTCCCAGACCAGATGGTCAGGGTCCACAGGCTGTATGCAGCTGATATTACTAGTAGCCTACAGCTGATCAGACTGAAAAATGGTCAGATCTCTAATGTTTAGGCGTAGCCTAGGCTGCTGTAACATTTTTGTTTTTGCTTGGGTCTGTCCGTTGTGATTACGTCAAATCAAATCAAATTGTATTGGTCACATACACATGGTTAGCAGATGTTATTGCGAGTGTAGCGAAATGCTTTTGCTTCTAGTTCCGATAGTGCAGTAATATCTAACAAGAATTCTAACAATTCCACAACAACTACATAATACACACAAATCTACAAATCTAAGGAATGGAACAAGAATATATACATATACAGTTGAAGTCGGAATTTTACATACACTTAGGTTGGAGTCATTAAAACTAGTTTTTACTCCACAAATTTCTTGTTAACAAACTACAGTTTTGGCAAGTCGGTTAGGACATCCACATTGTGCATGACACAAGTCATTTTTTCAACGATTATTTACAGACAGATAATTTCACTTATAAGTCATTGTATCACAATTCCAGTGGGTCACTAACTTGACTGTGCCTTTAAACAGCTTGGAAAATTACAGAAAATTATGCCCTGGCTTTAAAAGCTTTTTGAGTCAATTGTAGTTGTACCCGTGGATGAGATACACCTCAGCCAAATACATTTAAACTCAGTTTTTCAAAATTCCTGACATTTAATCCTAATAAAAATTCCCTGTCTAAGGTCAGTTAGGATCAACACTTTATTTTAAGAACGTGAAATGTCAGAATAATAGTAGAAATAATGATTTATTTCAGCTTTTATTTCCTTCATCACATTCCTGGTGAGTCAAAGTTTACATACACTCAATTAGTATTTGGTAGCATTGTCTTTAAATTGTTTAACTTGGGTCAAACATTTCGGATAGACTTCCACAAGCTTCCCACAATAAGTTGGGTGAATTTTTGCCCATTCCTCCTGACAGAGCTGGTGTAACTGAGTCATGTTTGTAGGCCTCCTTTCTCGCACATGCTTTTTTTTCTGCCCACAAATTTTCTATAAGATTGAGGTCAGGGCTTTGTGATGGCCACTGCAATACCTTGACTTTGCTGTCCTTAAGCCATTTTCCCAAAACTTTGGAAGTATGCTTGGGGTCATTGTCCATTTGGAAGACCCATTTGCGACCAAGCTTTAACTTCTTGACTGATGTCTTGAGATGTTTCTTCAATTTATCCACATAATTTTCCTACTCTCATGATGACATCTATTTTGTGTAGTGCACCGGTCCCTCCTGCAGTAAAGCACCCCCACAACATGATGTTGCCACCTGGTGCTTCACGGTTGGGATGGTGTTCTTCAGCTTGCAAGAATCCAATTTTTTCCTCCAAACATAATGATGGTCATTATGGCCAAACAGTTCTATTTTTGTTTTATCAGACCAGAGGACATTTCTCCAAAAAGTACGATCTTTGTCCCCATGTGCAGTTGTAAACCATAGTCTGGCTTTTTTTCCCTTGCTGAGCGGCCTTTCAGGTTACTTTTGGACCTGTTTCCTCCAGCATCTTCACAAGGTTCTTTGCTGTTGTTCTGGGATTGATTTGCACTTTTCGCACCAAAGTACATTCATCTCTTAGGAGACAGAATGCGTCTCCATCCTGAGTGGTATGATGGCTGCGTGGTCCCATGGTGTTTATACTTGCATACTATTGTTTGTACAGATGAACGTGGTAACTTCAGTCATTTCGATCTTGCTCCCGAGGATGAACCAGACTTGTAGAGGTCTACAATTTCTTTTCTGAGGTCTTGGCTGATTTCATTTGATTTTCCTATGATGTCAAGCAAAGAGCCACTGAGTTTGAAGGAATAGCTTCAAATAAATCCACAGGTACATCTCCACTTGACTCAAATTATGTCAATAGCCTATCAGAAGCTTCTATTGCCATGACATCATTTTCTGGAATTGTCCATGCTGTTTAAAGGCACAGTCAACCTAGTGTATGTAAACTTCTGATACACTGGAACTGTGGTACAGTGAATTATAAGTTAAATAATCTGTCCGTAAACAATTATTGGGAAAATTACTTGTGTCGATAGTAGATGTCCTAACCGACTTGCCAAACCTATAGTTTGTCAACAAGAAATTTGTGGAGGGGTTGAAAAATTGAGATTTAACGACTCCAACTGTATATCTCCTCTGTCTCCTGTAGTTTGAAGAAACTAATTTGAATGTAATAATATCCTAAAAATGCCCATCTATCACTCTTCACTTTCAATCTCTATCCAATATGTCACCAACTCACCAGGCTTCTGAACACATAATACTTAGTGGCACACCACACTAGGTTTGTTTTCTGATCCTAATCCTTTGGTTAGATGGATAACATGTCAGTTCATATTTTAAAAGCTGTGATTGGTTAGAGGATGTCCTCCGGAAGTGGACATAATTACCATGTAGGTCTATGAAAGGTCTCCTAGGTTTTAAATTGAAGTTAATGTAGTCAGAGGAGGAATGGGAATAACTGTCCTCCAGCTACACCATGGTGCTAGCCTAGAGTGTGTAATTGTGTCACGGGCGTCGTAAGAAGCGGACCAAGGTGGCGAGCGTACATATTCCTCTTTATTAGAAATGTCGCCAACAAAAAGAATAAACAATACAAAACGACCGTGAAGCTTAACAGGGCTATGAATGCCTCTAACAAAGTTAACTACCCACACTGAAAGGAGGAAGAAAGGGCTACCTAAGTATGATCCCCAACCAGAGACAACGATAGACAGCTGTCCCTGATTGAGAACCACACCCGGCCAAAACATAGAAATAAAGAAGGGCGTGACAAGTTGAAACTACTGTAGACTTTCATTGCAAAACAGTGTGATGTAATCAGGTATTTGGTGACGTGAATATATTTAGAATAGTTAAAAAATATATATTCTGAAATTCACCGAGTAGGATGGCCCTCCCCCTCCTCTGAGGAGGAGCCTCCACTGACACACACACACACACACACAGTTCCCAAATTGGAAAGTTATATTTTCATGCTAGTCCCCTGACACTATGACACACATTATTTGGCTGACCTGTGATCGAGGGAGGATTTCGCTGGCCTGTGATCAAGGGACAATACTATTTTATGTTAGAAATGTGCTTCTGGACAATTGGTTGTTGGCGTACGAGGAACCTCTGGTCAAAAAGGACTTTTGTAACAACAACAACATCATAAACCAGTTATCCATGTTAAAACAGTGTTTTTCTCGTTTGATGCTGTCTGTTTGTACACCTGCCACTTCTTTCACAAGCAACCTGGAGCCATTTAGTGAGACACAAAGGGGCATACACACACACATATACACACACACACATTTGTTGTAGGAAGTAGTTATTAACAAAGTGCAACTAATCATGGTCTGGTAATGGTCACTGTGGCAACTGATTATTGTGTGCGTGTGCGTGTGAATATGCGTATCTTTGGATGGATGGTCATTAGTAGCCTACCAAACTTGCTAACTGCCTGGTACTCAGCACTCTATTGTCCCTCAAATCAATCTTACATCAATGCAAACGTTTTCGAAAATCAAATTAAACACTTCATGAGAGCCCATGAGTCCATGTTGCGCAACATTGCAACAGGCTATGCAATTGCGCGAGAAAACAGAGTGATGGCCTCTACAAAAAATAGGAGGATCAGCTTACTATAGGCTAGGCCTACTATATTTATTTCTCAACTTTCCTAATATTAAGCACATTGCTTATATTTACAACAGGAGTATAGCCTACCTGGGTGGCAGGAAAATAAACCACAGGGAAAGCGTCCTCCATTTGCTACTTAAGTGCATAGATGACATGTTTTTTTCCATCTGACCCTGTTTCGATACAGGTGCATGATAATGGTCCATTTTAAATCAAACAAATTTCACACATATTATTTAGTATATGTGTCAGGTTCTCCCTTGGAGAGGTGGGTGTGGAGTCAGGCGCAGGAGAGAGCGAATTGCAAGAAGGGTGTTTATTTACAAGTCCATCAAGAACAGGCACAGGACCACAACAGTAGCCACTAAACAACAGGAACGCAGTCCAGAAATAACACCTGTTCAACAGAACAAACCAAACGCAACCCAAACAAATGACAGTTACACAAACAATCCCGCACAAAACCTAGAGGGTAGGGCGAGATTAAATACCCCACTAATTCCTAAACTAGACCAAGGTGAACAACAAGACAGACAAAACCAAATAAAAAAGGAAGGGATCGGTGGCAGCTAGTAGACCTGCGACGACGACCGCCGAGCGCCGCCCGAACAGGGAGAGGAGCCACCTTCGGTGGAAGACGTGAAATATGTAAAGACAAGATTAAATCAAGAATAATCTGATTGGTGACAATATTAGCCTATCACTTGTGAATTATATATTATCACGTGTGAATGAGGCCCAACATAAGAAACAAAGCCTTTTTTTTTGCGACTTTTTTGAATCACAGTCGTACACCTCATGTAGCCTAGTCCATAGGCCTATATGTTTTTATAAGGCTTGTATCACAACTAAAGAGGCAAAATAACTTCTTAAAATTAAACGCAATCTCCTTTACAAGGGATGTAGAGCCTAACTGGAATAGATAAGCAACACGTCAGTTTCAAGTTTGGGGAAGATAATTTTCCCCGTAAAAATGTTCCTTTATAATAAAAGCATTTCATGCCTAATTGCATTTGTGTTTTCCGCTAATGGAACATTTGCTCTTATAGTCTACTACCATGTGCGCATTGCTGCGCTTATAATGTGAATAATTAGCCTCATGCTTTATTAACATTTTAAGCTAAACATTCTGATCTGCTGTGTCAGCCACATTGTGTAAAACAGTTTTTTGATCAAATCAAATCAAATCAAATTTATTTATATAGCCCTTCGTACATCAGCTGATATCTCAAAGTGCTGTACAGAAACCCAGCCTAAAACCCCAAACAGCAAACAATGCAGGTGTAAAAGCACGGTGGCTAGGAAAAACTCCCTAGAAAGGCCAAAACCTAGGAAGAAACCTAGAGAGGAACCAGGCTATGTGGGGTGGCCAGTCCTCTTCTGGCTGTGCCGGGTAGAGATTATAGCAGAACATGACCAAGATGATGCTAGTGGTTGTATTGATTTGGGATCTATCTCATCCCACAACTGTCTATGTTTGGAGAGAAAAGAATTCTCACACAGAATACAATAGGACGACCTTTGTACTATGGGGACAATAGATTGACATAGGCTAGTGCTTTTGTTGTTTGTTAGGCAAAATATAGTTGGCTGACGAAAAGTTAACGTGGACAGTTCTTCCAATATCTTCAATATGCACCTAGGAATTGGATAAGGACGGGTGCAGTTGTGTCCCCGATGTGTGTCTTCACTTGTAGCCTGTGAGAAAGACCCGATCACATGATGGAGCGCGCAGCACTCAGGGAGAAGCGCACAATGGCCACTGGCCACAAAGGGCATGGATTGTTTTAGGGTGCATTATGGCCACACAAGTGGAATTCTTGATATCAAGTGCTTGTCAAATTGTGAATGACTGACTGATGTAGTGTGTACAGCCTGCGCAAAAAAAACAAAGCAGAGCTCATGCCTTTCCAACAATTTTTTTCAAATCATCATTAGAGTCATGCAGCCTTACGTATTAAAAATCTAAACATACAGCCCAACATTTGTACAACAACTAAAGTTACATTAATAACTCTAAATTAAGCATATGGGAATACCTATTTATAACCGCTCGGTACAGATTAGCCGCATGCGCACACTCCCTCAAATTGTTTGGAAAAAATATTGTTTCTTGTCACACCCTGATCAGTTTCACCTTTCCTTGTGCTTGTCTCCACCCCTTTGCCCCACTACTCTGGATTATCAATCCCTGCCTGCCTTGACCTGTCGTTTGCCTGCCCCTTTTGTTGTATAAACATTGTTACTTCAACACATTCTGCACTTGGGTCGTACCTGAAACATCATACTTTCTAGTATCATTCAGCTTTGTTCAATTGTATTCTTCATACTATAAAATAATGCCACAGAATTCTAAGCAAATCTTGTCTGTTAAATGAAATAGTGTAGCCAGATCAGGATCTAACATAAGGACAACTCAGAGTATGCTATTCTGTTCTTCTGAAAAAGATAACATTTTCTTCATATCATGCTTCTTTAGACCTGTCTAAAGTAAATAATTGTTTTTAATGTGAAGGTGTAGGTAATATTACATGGATTTATTATACTTTTTGAAATGTAGGTGTTCCAAAGGTCTGCATCAGTGGCTTGTGTAGAAGCGAGGAGATGCTAAATGTGTTTATGTTAATTAACGTACAATTACCATAAGGGACTGTTATTTGCTTGACAATCGAAAGCTAACAAAATGTTGTGACCACCACAGCCATGCACATACCCACTGCAACCTGACTAAATGAGGAAAACACTGCTGGCAGCGGAATCCACAACAGCAGAGAGTTCCTACTACAATGCAACTCAAACACGAATGCGATGGATTTTCCAATGGCCCGTCTAATCCTCGATTGTAATGCAAATGTTGAAAACGTGGGGGAATCAGACTTTAAAAGACAAAGACTTTAAAAATGAAAACTTCCCTTACTCACCACCTTGCTGATCAATGCCCAGTCACTGAGGGGGAAAGAGGATGAGTGGCAGCGAATCTGTACTTCCAACACGAATACCGGGAGGCCGGTTTGCTGTCGTTTATTGAGACTTGGCTGGATGACAGAGTCCCAGACAGAGTGGACCGTGATCTGACCAGTGGAACCAGTGGTGTAAATGGATCCTGGTAAGAGAGAGACTGTACCCCCGACATTGAACTGCTTTTTGCGTGTCACTGCGACCCTACTACCTTTCCTGTGAGTTCCCTCAATTGTTTGTTACCGTTGTGTACATTCAACCTAAAGCTAATATAGCAAAAGCATCAGAGATGATTTATAATCTGTCACAGAAACTTGAATCCATCTCCCCTGACAATGTTGTCTGCCCCCGGCCAACCTACTGTCAGCTCCTGGAGAGGGAGAAACATACTGTCAAAACTGTCCAGATCTATAACGATAATAGTATCACTCGTCTCCAAGGGTGTTTTGACTGTACTATGTGGGGGGTATTTGAGGACAGCAGTTATGATCTTGATGAACTCAGAGATGTTGTTTCAGACCATGTAAACTACTGTGTTGAGTCAGTACTGCCTACTAAAACCTGGAAAATCTGCCCTAATAATAAGCCGTTTTTATTGATTTATTTTATTTATCCGTTATTTTACCAGGTAAATTGACTGAGAACACTTTCTCATTTGCAGCAACGACCTGGGGAATAGTTACAGGGGAGAGGAGGGGGATGAATGAGCCAATTGTAAACTGGGGATTATTAAGTGACACCGGGGTTAACACCCCTACTCTTACGATAAGTGCCATGGGATCTTTAATGACCTCAGAGAGTCAGGACACCCGTTGAACGTCTCATCCGAAAGACGGCACCCAACACAGGGCAGTGTCCCCAATCACTGCCCTGGGGCATTGGGATATTTTTTTAGACCAGAGGAAAGAGTACCTCCTACTGGCCCTCCAACACCACTTAAGCCTTGGGTATCAAACAATCTAAAATCACTACTTAATAAGAAGAAGGCAGTTTATGCTGAGGGTAATAGACAGGCTTTAAGAGATACAACCTGAGATCAAAATACAGATACTGGTGGACAAGGAGGCAGACAAGCAAAGGGTGGAGAGGACCCTCTCCTGAGGAAACGCAACGGTGACCTGGCAAGGGATTAAATCCATGGCTAGTGCCCCCCATATAGGCAGGGGAAAATACAATGCTGACCTTGGGAGACATGAGGGCCAGAACATGGCTAATGAACTGAATGTTTTCTTCTGAAGATTTGAATCTGACGACTTTGTGTTGAAGGTAAAACAAATGTTTGAGAGGGTTATTGTTTAACGGGCTGATGTTGTGAAGTTGTTCAGGGGATGGAATGCACACTAAAGCCCAGGCCCAGACAAAATAAGTGGACATGTGTTAAAGCACTGTGCTGAACAATTGCCGGGTGTTTTTACAGACATTTTCCAATCCTTGCTCGACCAGCAACATGTGCCAGTATTGTGGAAAAACCTAATACTTATACCAATCCTTGCTCGACCAGCAACATGTGCCAGTATTGTGGAAAAACCTAATACTTATACCAATCCTTGCTCGACCAGCAACATGTGCCAGTATTGTGGAAAAACCTAATACTTATACCAATTCCTAAAGCATCTAATCCCTTTGCGCTGAATGACTACTGCCCTGTCTCCTTGACATCCCTAGTATTGAAATGCTTTGAGAAAATTGTGAAAAGTCATATTCTCAGTGCCACCCAGAATCTCCTGGACCCCATTTCAATTTGCCTATCAGACAAGCAGTGGAGTTGATGATGCTGTTCTTACTCTCCTCAACATGGTCTATAGACATCTAGAGGGTGCCAAATCCCATGTCAGAGTTCTGTTTGTTGACTTTTCTTCTGTCTTCAACACAATCCAGCCTTACATTCTGCCACAGAGACTCTTAAGGGACTTCTCCTTAGCTGGGAGGCTGGTTTTGTGGCTGTTGGACTTCCTGAGCCAGAGGTCACTGCAGTGGTCAAAGTAGGTCCCCACGTGTCAGACAAACGCACCACCTAAACAGGCTCTCCTCAGATATGTGTTTTGTCCCCACTCATGTACATCTTGTACACAAATAGTTGTACTAGTTCCCATCCTGAAAGACACCTCGTTAAGTTTGCTGACGTCACTGCCTTGATCAGCCTGTTGCATGATGACGAGGAACATCATGGCCAGGTCCTAAATGACTTTGCAGAGTGGTGTGACAAATCACACTTGGTCCTCAATACCAATAAGACCAAAGAGATGTGCATAGACTTCAGGAAGCGTACAACACCAACCTCTGCAAAAACTATCAGAGGTCAGAACATAGAGATTGTAGAGGAATACAAATATCTGGGTGTCCTCTTGGACAATAAGCTGCAGTTGAGTAAATGTACAGACCTGATCTACAAAAAGAGTCAACAGAGACTGTACTTTCTCAAAAAGCTGGGATCTTTTAATGGGGACTGTACTATACTGACTGTTTAAAAAAATATTTTAAGTATTTTAACTATTTGAAATGTTTGTTGGTTTGGCAATTCCACTGTCAGCCAGAGAAATATGCTGAGAAAGATTATCACCACAGTAAGCAAATCACTTGGAGTTTAACAGACAGGCCTGGATGAGATCTTTAAGTTCAGGACCCTCTGCAAGGCTCACACAATAATTTTAGACCCAAGCCACCCCCTCTACCTGGACTTTGAAGTACTGCCCTCTGGGCGCAGGTATAGGGCACCACTTGTCAGGAAAAACACAACTAGATAATAACTTGTGCCATATATGTCAGATCCCCCTAAATAGCTCGGGCTAATGACGTTAAGGCCAGCAGGCTAGTCTCTTTTTATTGGTATGTAACTGTTATGAAAGTTGTATTGTCAAATTGTTTTGTATTTAAACGGCACTTTAAACGTGTACATGACACTGCAACAAAATGTCTGCATGGGGACAATAAAGTCAGTAAAGATAAAGGCTGACAGTTGGTGTTGTTTGGAAGCTGTTTTGAAGTCAATGCGTCGCCATCTTGGCACTCCACTACCGTTGTTAAAAATATTTTGGAAGCTATAGAAATGCAATTAATAATGTCTACGTTAGTTTTTTCCACATGCATTATATTAAGGACACATTAATGCATATTTGTTTTATTATTTTATGTTAGCTAAACATAAACATTTAAAACATTTAAATATGTATTTTAAGTTCTAATGTTAACATACTAAAATATAATTAATTTTGTCCTTAAAACATTTCATTGAAATACTGTAGAATTATGTTCATTTCTATGGAGGACTGCTCCTTCTGGGGAGTGCCAATATGGCCGACCAGTGGCTTAAAAGCCTCTCATTGGCCAATACAGAGTATCAGAAATCCAGGGTTTTTGTATACAATCGGCTCTAGGTCTGGTTTTGGTTCTAAGCCTGGACTTCATTCTAGGTCAGAACTGGGTTCTAGTAGATTTCCAGGTCTGGATTATAGGTCTGGGTTTGGTTCTAGGCCTGGGTTCTAGGTCTGGACTGGGTTTTAGTATATCCCGTGTAGGTCTGGACTTGGTTCTAGCAGTCCCATGCAGGTCTGGAGAAGGTTAGGCCAGAGATATTGCGAGTTTGGGCATTGCAATCTAGGTCAACAATGCTTTTGGTGAACCTGACTCACCATACATATTGTCTGCAGCCAGATAATGATGATAACAGTGCTTTGATTAATAAATATGTAGAAACTAATAAATCATGTTGTTTGTTTTCATTCTCTCAGTTTCAAGTGAACACAGTTCATCCAGATAATTACACCCAACTGTTGTTGTTCAACAACATAATTAGTTTGTGTGTGTGTGTGTGTGTGTGTGTGTGTGTGTGTGTGTGTGTGTGTGTGTGTGTGTGGTAGATCCACACAGCAAAGAGACGGAGAAACCTACTTGCAGAACTGAAAGGAAAAATGGAGTGAGAGAGAAAGAGCCAGAGAGAGAGAATTGTTTTTAAATTGACCACGTCATTTGTGAAACCCTTCAATATTTCAAACCCCAGTCAATCCACCCCATTGTCTTCCAACACACGCACGTGCATGCACACACACACACACACACACACATTCCAGGACTCCCCCTCCGACAGAACGGAAGGGTTACCATGACGCTGCTCTGTCGGTCGTCGAGGACACCTAGTTGATATTCTGCTCACCACTCCATTTCCACGGTCTCTCTCCCTCTCCATCTCTCTCTCTCTCTCTGTCTCTCACCCTTTCTCCATCTCACTCCCCCATTCCGTCTCACCCTCTCTCTCACCCTTTCTCCATCATTCTCTCTCCCACCCTCTTTCTCTCTCTCCCTGTCCTTATCTCTCACCCTCTCTCTGTCACTCTCCCTCTCTCTGGACCACTTTTGTTAACAGAATTACATAAGTGGGAGATGGGAAAGAGAGAATAAATAAATAGGGCCAAGAAGCCGCAAAAACAACAACTCATGTATATATTATACTGCTAATCCTTCCTAAATCACTTATTATGCCTCTTTGTAAAGCAGAGATAAAATGATTAGGGGGCCGTGTGAGAGGGACCCAGCTACCCCCCCCGACATAGATTGCCAAGTAACACTTAGCATTGCAAATGACCTGCGACAACGCTATAGGGCTGAGAAGAGACAGAGGAGAAGGGGGTGGGGGGGTTAGTTGGATGATGGTGAGGGAAAGGGAGGGGGGGGATGGAGGCAGAGATTGAGGGAGGGATGGATGAGAGGGAGAGAGATGGAAGGAGTAAGGGGGAGGTGTATGCTGGTTGAAAAGGTCAGAGGAAAGTAAAAAGGATGAGGAAAAGAGGGATGGGATCTATGGGGGGATGTTTCAGTAATTTAAGGAGGCATATTCATTCTGTGAGAGGTCTTTGATGGACTGTGCATCTGTAGCTCCAAGGACAGGGAGAGAGGTGCTAATGGGGTAAGTGTCCCGTTTGATTCGATTGCATTCCAAGTCAAACACGTGTTCCATTCCGCTTCATTTGACTCCACCGTATATCCAGACCCCCTCACTCCCAAATACACACACACACACACACACACACGCACATGCACACACACACACACGCACACACACACACACACACACTAAAGCTGATCTCTTGCGTCTGGCTGGGTCAATTAACATGTGTAGGATCGTGATATACTCAAGTGGAGTGTATCTTATTCACATAATCAATCACCCATCAGCCAGATAGCACAGCTATCAGGTTTCAGGTTTCAGGTAAGACCCAAGTGCAGACTGTGATGAAGTAACAATGTTTATTGCAAGAACAGGGGCAAGCAAACGACAGGTCAAGGCAGGCAGGGGTCAATAATCCAGAGTAGGTACAAAGGCACAGGACGGTATGCAGGCTCAGTCAGGACAGGCAAGGGTCAAAACCAGGATGACGAGAAAAAGAAAGACTGGAAACAGCAGGAAATGAGGCAAAACGCTGGTTGATTTGAACAAACAAGACGAACTGGCTCAGACAGACAGGAAGCACAGGTAAGTAGGGAAGATGGATGGTTGATACCTGGTCGACCGTGGTGTCGGCGTTGGAATTCAGAGATGAGGCCTGAGACCCAGCACCTCTCCTCCGGGCCATAACCGTCCCAGTCAACCAGCTACTGGAATCCCCTACCCCGAGATCGAACCTTCAGGAGACGTCTCACCCTTTACGCCGTTTGGCCGTCTATGAGACGGGGAGAGGGGTGGGCCTGGAAACGGGAGACAAAGGGCTGTGAGACATATGTGTCTAGATCTAGACACATAAAACGTAGGAACTATACGAAGGTTACGGGGAAACAGAGGATGGACAGCAGAGGGGATATTGTTTTTTTTGGAGCAGGGGGGAAAGGTCTCGGCTTCCGGGTGTGTAGCCATGGGGCTATAGTGGGATGCCAGCGCATCCGGCTTAACCTCCTTGAGTACTAGTCGGTGTTGTGGAAGCGAAGTGGCCTGGGCATTACTGAACCCCTCCTGGACGTCCTTGCACTCTGCGGGAATGGCTGAAAGGTTCGGGCAATTTCCAAGCCCCCAGAAAGATTTTCCCGGGCAGACAGAGCTGATTTCAGGCAATGGGCAGAACAGTCTCCAGCCCACGATGGTACCAGTAAACAATCAAGGGATTGTGTCGCAGGAGCCAAGAGAATCCCAATAGCACAGGAACCTGCGGAGACTCAATTAGCAGGAATTGGATCGTCTCGCTGTGGTTCCCCGACACTCGTAGTTTGGTGGGTGACCCGGCCTATAGAGCACCTGCACAGTGCTCTAACAATCATGGGAATGGAGAGGGGTTGAGTGGGGATGCCCAGCTCGGATGCCAGGGTAACGTCCATAAGACTCATATCTTCCCCCTAGTCGATGAGAATCTGGAGAGACTTGGACTGGTCGACCCACCACAGATTAGCATGGAGAGAGGGGTGAGTAGTGGGAGAAGCAACATTATCCTTGAGACCCACCAGAGTACTGATTCCTACCAATGAGCTAGGTCTCTTGAAGGGACAGGTAGACACATAATAACCGGCAATACCACAATACAAACAACTCTGGGAGTTAAGTCTGCATTCTCGTTCGGCCGGAGACAGCCTAGCCCTCCCGAGCTTCATCAGCTCGGGAGGGGCAAATGGGCAGTCTTCAGACGCTCTTGGAGTAACTTGGGTAAGCTCGGGTTCTCTCAGGGACAAAGACGCAGGGGACTTCCAGAGTTCATCAGACGCAACGTGGGATCCTTGACTGAGCAATTGGGACCGCAATCAGATGTCTTCTCCCTCCTACGTTCCCGTAGCCGACCATCGATCCGGATGGTTAAATCGATGAGTGAGTCAAGATCAGTCGGTAGATCCCGGAGCTGAAACTTGTTGTTTACTTCTTCCTTTAATCCGTGCAGGATCGTGTCGAACAGTGCTTCCGGGTTCCAGGCACTCTCTGTTGCTAGCGTGTGGAAATCAACCGCATAGTCTGGGGGAGGTCAAAGGGGTTCCTAGGAAACTGAGGTGACGGCGCTGCTACCAACCGGGTTACTGAGGGACTGGGAGGTTACCATCGTGGTAGGCTGCCAGGTAGGCAACCCACGGAATTGGTCCCGCATAGCGTCAAATGCTAGGTAGTGACGTTCAGCCACATCGTGGAACCCTTCCACCAGACCAAGAAGCAACTCCTGGTGTCTACCAATGAGGGCTCCTTGGGAGGAGATGGTGTTGCAGAGCTGGTCCAAGTCTGCTGGATCAGTCATGGCCAGTTTGTACTATCATGTTTCAGTTAAAATCCAAGTGCAGACTGGGTTGAAGTAACAATGTTTATTGCAACAACAGGGGCAGGAAAACAACAGGTCAAGGCAGGTAGGGGTCGATAATACAGAGTACTGGGGCCAAGGTACAGGACGGCAGGCAGGCCCAGGGTCAGGTCAGGCAGAGGTTGGTAATCCAGTGTAGGGGAAAAGGCACAGGACGGCAGGCAGGCTCAGAGTCAGGACAGGCAAGGGTCAAAACCAGGATGACAAGAAAAGAGAGACTTGGGAAAAGCAGGAGCTGAGACAAAACGCAGGTTGACTTGAACAAACAAGACGAACTGGCATATACAGACAGAAAACACAGGTATAAACATCCAGAGGATAAGTGGGGAAGATGGACGACACCTGGAGGGGGGTGGAGACGAGCACAGGGACAGGTGAAACAGATCAGGGCATGACAACAGCATAACATAACCAGCTAACTAGACAAAGGCTGGAAGAGACTGCATAAAAACCATGGGATTAAGGGTATGGGGCTAATCAACTAAAACCCAACCATCCTATATCAGCACATCCCAACGACTAAAGGTCAGTTCATACTAATATGTATGAACCGAGATGGTCTGTCAACCCCTTATGAAACAACACTGATTTACAGCAATCACAACATAATAATAGGATTATTGATTGGATTTATATAGCGCTTCTCCACCTAGCTGCTCAAAGCACATCCACCAAACAATATATAGCAGCCACTTGGGTGATGCACAACAACCATTTGTGCCAGAACGCTCAACAGACATCAGCAGTCAGTACGCATTTTAGGAGACACATTTAGTACGTAAACCAACTACCAGGCAACATAGACTCATCCAGCTACATGCTTACACTCCAGCTCAGGATAAAGAAGACCCAGAGCCTCTCTCTAGCGGGTCTCCAACAGGCAATATGCCTCCTGTACATACATACTACATGTCCTTGCTACTGCATTGACACAAGCTCCTGTGCTACAAAAGCCTACTGTCTCCACAATGTCTCCTATTGTGCAAAATACCATACCATGCCTTTCTAAACCTTGCAACAGAAACGCACACTAGGAAAGTATACAGACCCCTTCACTTTTCCCAAAATGTATGTTACAGCCTAAGAAACATATTTACTTAAGTATTTAGACCCTTTGCGCGCGAAATTGAGCTCAGGTTCATCCTGTTTCCATTGGTCATCCTTGAGATGTTTCTACAACTTCATTGGAGTCCACCTGTGGTGAATTCAATTGATTGGACATGATTTGGAAAGGCACACACCTGTCTATGTAAGGTCCCACAGTTGACAGTTCATGTCAGAACAAAAACAAAACCATGAGGTCGAAGAAATTGTCCGTATAGTTCTGAGACAGGATTGTGCCGAGGCACAAATCTGGAGAAGTGTGCCAAAACATTTCAACAGGATTGAAGATCTCCAAGAACAGAGTCTCCATCATTCTTAAATGGAAGAAGTTTGGAACCACCAAGACTCTTCCTAGAGGTGGCTGCCCAGCCAAACTGAGCAATCGTGGGAGAAGGGCCTTGGTCAGAATGGTGACAAAGAACCCGATGGTCACTCTGACAGAGCTCCAGAGTTCATCTGGGAGATGGGAGAACTTTCCAGAAGAACAACCATCTCTGCAGCACTCGACCAATCAGGCCTTTATGGTAGAGTGGCCAGACGGAAGCTACTTTTCTGTACATGACAAGGCACATGACAGCCCGCTTTACCAAAAGGCACCTAAAGGACTCTCAGACCATCAGAAACATGTTTCTCTGGTCTGATGAAACCAAGATTAAACTCTTTGGCCTGAATGCCAAACGTCACATCTGGAAGAAACCAGGCACCGTTCCACCCCTTGGCCAATACCATCCCTATGGTGAAGCATGGTAGTGGCAGCATCATGTTGTGAAGATGTTTTTCAGCGGCAGGGACTTGGAGATTTGTCAGGATCAAGGAAAATATTAATAAGAGATGCTTGCTGAAAACCCACTCCAAAGCAATCAGGACCTCAGACTGGGCCAAAGGTTCACCTTCCAACAGGACAAGAGCACTAAGCACACAGCCAACGCAGGAGTGGCTTCGTGAAATGTCTCTGAATATCCTTGACTGGCCCAATTTGAGCCCGGACTTGGACCCGATCAAATATCTCAGGAGAGACCTGATAATAGTTGTGAAGCGATGCTCCCAATCCAACCTGACAGAGCTTGAGTGGGAGAACGAATGGGAGAACCTGTACCAAAATACAGGTGTTCGAAGCTTGTAGCGTCATACCCATGAAGAGTCAATGCTGTAATTGTAAGGGTCTGAATAACTATGTAAATGTTATTTTTATTTGTAATACACTTGAAAACATTACTAAAAACCTCTTTTAGCTTTGTCGTTATGGGGTATTGTGTGTAGTTTGAGAAAAAACATTTTTTTTAGAATAAGGCTGTAATGTAACAAAATGTGGAAAAAGGGAAGGGGTCTGTATACTTTCCGAATGCACTGTCCAACACCAGGTACATCGATAGGCCTTAGAGAACCTTGAAGACTTAGAAACGCAACTAAATATCTACAATGAAACATGAATCGACTTGTCGTTGTGAACCTTGAAACACACTAACTTATGTGAACTCAAGTAATATAACATTCAACTTGACATGAATCGACACTGTGGCAATGCACAGGTTGGACGCCATAGAAACTGAAATTAACAAAAGGAAGTTGCAATATTCTGATCATTTTTAGAAACTATGTCCTTGTGGATGTTGAAAGCCATAGTGACTGAGGTGAACTCAACTAAACATCAACTTAACATCACAAGATTATCAGTTCTACAGTTGCCATGGCACCCTATTGGCAGCCAAGGCTTAGAGCTCCTGTATATTTTGTAAACATTAAATAATTGTATGTTTTTTGTATGAATCATTTAACTTTTTTTTGTTTTCTGAATAGCCAAATGAGTATAGATTTAGTCTGGATCAAAAAACAATGTTTCCTGCCTGAGAATGAATGGCCAGAACATTCCTTCAAAGAGCATTCCTCCACATTTATGAGTGGACTGTATTCGGATGTGTCTGCTCAGCTCGTCCTGGTAACCCAGCCAGGTCAGCCATGATACAAGTCAGGATTCGACATCCATCCATGTCTGAGGAAGTTGGGAGATGATGTGGAAACCAGCCACTAAGGGCAACAGTGGGCACTGTTACCTTAAAGTAGGTTTCGGTTTTGCTAGGGCAGGGGTGGAAACTCCGGTCCTCGGGGCCTGATTGGTGTCACACTTTTTCCACAACCCTAGCTAACATAGCTGATTAATCCAATTAAATTCTAAACTGAAGTTCATTATTAGTTGATTATTGGAGTCAGGTGTGTTAGCTGGTGCTGGGGCAAAACTGTGACACCAATCAGGCCTCCGAGGACTGGAATTACCCACCCCTGTGCTAGGGGGTTGTGGATGGGGAGGGCGGATGTTTCCAAGCTTGAATATAGTGCTAAAAACTTTTTAGATTTTTGTACACAGTTTGGCAGACACATTCAGTATGTAAACCAACTTAGACTCACCCAGCTAAACGCTTATGGTCCAGCTCAGGATAAAGACACGGAGCATCTCTCTGGCTAAACGTGGTGTACGCATCTACTTCTGATTCCAAAGGTTGCAAGTTCAAATCTTGAGATACAAAGTTTGAGATTTTAGTTAAGCTTATCCCAAACTGTAACCATTCAGTGTTATTGGCTAAACTGAACCCTAATATATATTTTAAAAAATGTAGAGTTAATGCTTTAACTGACATTCGCAACAACTTCTAAAATTGACATTTGAGAAACATGGATGTTAATAGTTTAGATAATCTAATTCTGACGTGAGTTTGTGAGAGCTAGTTGGTTGACCACCTGCACCTCCCTATTCTCAAGCCTTGTGAAATCGACTGTTGCTCCACCTGTTGAAGGCTTAAAGTCCCCAGAAATTTCTAGTCCAGAACTATAGTAATGTCATTCATATTTGCTTTTCAAACACTGAGTTTTGTCGAAGCAATTCTGCAATTCTGCTTTTAGCTGCCAAGTACAACATACATGTAAAACGTTTAATGAACTACTACCAGGTGACACACTTTACTCTACTAGGAGCAGAAATAAGAAATATCACTGGAATAAAAAACATCATACCCCTAACTTTGGATAGTGACATATACCCTCTTGGGAAAAAAAGTTATCTAAAACCTAAAATGATACTTTGGCTGTCCCAATAGGAGAACCCTTTGAATAACTTTTGTTGGTTCCAGGTAGAACTCTTGTAGGTATCAAGGCGAGATCCAGATGCAGACACAGGAGGCAGATGGTTGGAGTCTTACAATATGTTTTTAATCCAAAGAGAATGGTCGTGGACAGGCAAAAGATCAAAACCAGATCAGAGTCCAATAGGTACCGAAGGGCAGACAGGATAGTAGTCCAGAGTCAGTCAGGGGTCAGAACCAGGAGGACTATAAAAAGATAATAGAAAAGGAGTAAGTACAGGGAAAAGACACTGGTTGACTTGGCTAAACATACAAGATGAACTGACACAGCGAGACAGGAAACACAGGGATAAATACACTGGGGAAAATAAGTGACACCTGGAGGGGGTGGAGCCAATCACAGGAACAGGTGAAACAGATCAGGGCGTGACAATAGTTCCAGGTAGAACTATTTTCAGCTCCACGTAGAAACCTTTACACAGATGGTTCTAGATTAAATCTAAAAAGGTTCTACCTGGAACCAAAAAGGGTTGTCCTATATGGATAACTGAATTACCCTTTTAGAACCCTTTTTTCTAAGTGCAGGTATGAACTATCTGAACTGGATCATGAGAAGATTTAAACCAGTAGACCTTGCCAACAGCAATTATAACCATGTTGTGTAGTGGGAAGCTATAGATTTGGAAGTCCTGAATGAGTCTTCGAGCCTCATCACCATTGGTCACTCACAGTGGTGGAAAAAGTACTCAATTGTTATACTTAAAGTCTTAAAGTATTTGATTTTAAATATACTTAAGCATCAAAAGTAAATGCAAAGGCTAAAATGTAATTAAGATTCAAAAGTAAAAGTAAAAGTATAAATAATAAAAAAAATCCTTATATTAAGCAAAACACACGGCACCATTTTCTTTTTTCTTTATGGATAGCCAGGGGCACACTCCATCATTCAGACATCATGTTTAGTGAGTCTGCCAGATCAGATGTAGTAGGGATGACCAGGGATGTTCTCTTGATAAGTGTATGAATTGGTCCCTTTACCTGTCAAAATGTAACTAGTACTTTTGGGTGTCAGGGAAATGATACCCCAAAAAAGCAACTTACGTAGTATTTCAAAGTATTTTTACTTCAGTACTTTACACCACTGGTCATTCATATGTTCATGTTTTGTTTGGAACGTTCAGGGTCACTAATTCAATAATGACTGTTTTATTCTGCGGCTACTCTGCTGCTCATTATCAAGCCTGTCTGTTTATCTCTCAACCTGCCTTAGTTTGCAGAGCAGAGAGCAATTTAAACTCTGATCACTACAGCTATGTACCATATGCAGTAATGAATCTCACACATGGTATTTGAGAGGCTTCAAAGTGTATTTGTATGCATGCGTGCGTGCGTGCGTGTGTGTGTGTGTGCATGTGTGTGTTTGTGTGTGTGTGCGTGTTTACAGATACAGACTGTTACACATACACACTCACACACAGGCACAATAAGCATGACAAAAAGGCAAACAGGCAGCTAGCGTCCCTGAAAAGCTGCAAGGCTTCCAAACCATTCTCCTAAATACACTACATGTTCATATTGAATGTCTTACTACAGTACTCTGGTATACTAACAATGTAGAGCTAGTGGTATTTTGTGCTCAGTTCAAACACTGCTTGCTATATCAATGTATGGTCCTTCTGTATCCACCCAAAACATAATTCATCAATAGCTGATGACCCTTACTTGTAGAATATGGATTGTTTTGTAAGTGTGTTGATGATCAGACAATGCATTTGGAAGAAAAAAACCTGTAAGAATGTGGTATGATGGATAGGGTTTTGACAACACTACAGCAATCAGCAAACAAGAGTAGGACGGAAACTCCCGTGAGGCAGGTAAGAGGAATGAACACTGTTCTGTGAAGGATTTTCTGTGTATTTATGTTACCTGCTTCATGTTGTGTTTCCTGTCTTATAACCCTGAGTCTTTTCTAGGTATTCGCTGTGTTCTATTGATTCATGTTTACTTTTTCTGCCTATGTGCTTTTTCCCGTTATGTTTTGCAGTTGGTTTCAAATTGAGTACCCTATTTGTAATCATTCCATTTCTGTTACCTGCGTCATTTGTTTCCTCCACCACATGTCCGCTAATTGCATCAACGTTCTCGTTACCTCTGAGCTATCATTCCACCTGCCTTTGAGAGTTTGTCTGCAAAAACATGTTTATACAACCATTGTGTCTCCATGATGCAAAAAAATAAAATATCTAAAACACGACATGCTCTGCCATCAATTTTAAATGTTACAAGAGCTATTTAGGGAATAGCACACAGCTAAAGGTACATACATTTAAACACATACACACACACAGACACAAGTGCACACACACCAACACACGCACACACACACACACACATGGACACACAGGGCCGTGCCATGGCCTTTACCTTTTAGTGTTGGCTGTGCCTATTGGAGCGTGATGTCTATGCTGTGGCCCAGCTCTCAACAATGGCCTCAGCACAGACCCCATTTAGTTAAGAGCCCACTGAAGCCCTGACTCAATGCAAGAGAGAGAGAGCGAGAGAGAGAGAGAGAGAGAGAGAGTAAGAGAGAAGGAGAGTAAGAGAGCGGGAAAAAGAGACGGAAAGAAAGAGGTAGGGAGGGAGAGAGAAAGAGAGGGATGGAGAGGGGGAGAGGGAGGGAGAGAGAGTGAGTGAAGGGTGGTAGTGGTGGAATGTTGGGTGGTAAGAAGTAGGGGGTAGAAGGGAAGGGGGAATGGGGTTAAAGAAATCTGTTCGAGGGAAGAAGAGAGTGAATAGAGAGAAAGATACAATAAATTACATGCCACTAAACAGTCCTATAGACAGATTGCAAACAGTACAGAAACCTACCAAAAAGCAATTAGTAGCCAAAAAATACAATCTCTCTGTTAGAGTAAATGAGTGAAGAGGTGTGGAGTCAGGCGCAGTACCCCCCCCCTGACGCGCAGCTCCCGCAGCGCGCCGACGCTGGCCTCGGGGACGACCCGGGGGCCGAGGCGCTGGTCGATCCGGACGGAGGCGATGGAATTCACTCAACATAGATGGGTCTAGAATATCCCTCACCGGAACCCAGCACCTCTCCTCCGGACCGTACCCCTCCCAGTCAACGAGGTACTGCAAGCCCCTCACCCGGCGTCTCGAGTCCAGAATAGCTCATATCTTGTACACCGGGGACCCCTCGATGTCCAGAGGGGGCGGAGGAACCTCCGGAACCTCATCTTCCTGCATGGGACCAGCTACCACCGGCCTGAGAAGAGACACATGAAATGAGGGGTTAATACGATAATACGAAGGAAGTAATAATTGATAACAAACCTCATTTATTCTCCTCATGACTTTAAATGGCCCTATACACTGCGGACCCAGCTTCCGGCAGGGCAAGCGGAGGGGCAGGTTTCGGGTCGAGAGCCAGACCCTGTCCCCAGGTGAAAACACGGGGCCTCACTGCGGTGACTGTCAGCGCTCTTCTTCTGCCTTATACTCGCTTGGCGTAATGACTCTTGGACCGCTCTCCAGGTCTCCTTAGAGCGCTGTACCCACTCCTCCACCGCAGGAGCCTCAGTCTGGCTCTGATGCCATGGTGCCAGGACTGGCTGGTACCCCAACACGCACTCAAATGGTGACATGTTGGTAGAGGAGTGGCTTAGTGAGTTCTGGGCTATTTCTGCCCAGGGAATATATCTCGCCCACTCCCCTGGCCGGTCATGGCAATACGACCGCAGAAACCTACCCACCTCCTGGTTAACTCTCTCCACCTGCCCATTACTCTCCGGGTGATACCCTGAGGTCAGGCTGACCGAGACCCCCAGACGTTCCATAAATGCCCTCCAAACACGGGAGATAAATTGGGGGCCCCGATCAGAAACTATATCCTCGGGCACCCCGTAGTGCCGGAAGACATGGGTGAAAAGAGCTTCCGCAGTCTGTAGGGCCGTAGGGAGACCGGGCAATGGGATAAGACGGCAGGACTTAGAGAACCGATCCACAACGACCAGGATTGTAGTGTTACCCTGAGAGGGGGGAAGGTCAGTAAGAAAATCCACCGATAGATGGGTCCACGGCCGTTGTGGAACGGGAAGAGGTTGTAATTTACCTCTAGGCAGGTGTCTAGGCGCACACCGAACAGGAGGAAACATAGAATCGCACATCCCTCCTCAAAGTGGGCCACCAGTACTTCCTCTCAAGACCTCTCACTGTCCTAAAAATACCTGGGTGACCCGACGAGGGTAGACAATGAGCCCATCGAATCAATTGATCATGGACAGCCAGCGGCACGTACCTACGGCCCTCCGGACACTGTGGAGGCGCAGGTTCCTCCCTTAGCGCCCGCTCGATATCCGCGTCCACATCCCATACTACTGGTGCCACCAGCTTAGCTGCCGGAATAATGGGAGTAGGGTCGATGGACCTGTCCTCAGTGTCATAGAGTCTTGACAGCGCGTCAGCCTTAGTGTTGAGGGAACCTGGTCTATACGAGATAGTGAAACGAAATCTAGTGAAAAACATGGCCCACCTTGCCTGACGAGGATTCAGTCTCCTAGCTGATCGGATATACTCCAGGTTACGATGGTCAGTCCAGATAAGGAAAGGGTGCTTAGCCCCCTCAAGCCAGTGTCTCCACACCTTCAGGGCCTTAACCATAGCCAACAACTCCCTATCCCCACATCATAATTCCGCTCCGCTGGCCCGAGTTTCTTCGGAAAAAAAGGCACAGGGGCGGAGCTTCGGTGGCGCACCCGAACGCTGTGAGAGCACCGCTCCAACCCCAGCCTCGGATGCGTCCACCTCTACTATAAACGCCAAAGAAGGGTCCGGATGTGCCGACACCGGCGCCTCAGTAAACATCGCCTTCAACTTATGAAAAGCTCCGTTCGCCTCTGCTGACCACTGCAAACGCACCGGCCCCCCCTTCAGCAGTGAGGTAATAGGGGCAGCTACCTGACCAAAACCCCGGATAAACCTCCGGTAGTAATTGGCAAATCCCAAGAACCGCTGCACCTCCTTTTCCGTGGTCGGAGTCGGCCAATTACGCACGGCCTTTACGCGGTCACCCTCCATTACCAAACCAGAGCTGGAAATGCGATAACCCAGGAAGGAAAGTGATTGTTTGGAAAACTCACATTTCTCCGCCTTCACATACAGGTCATGCTCCAGCAGTCGTCTAAGAACCTTGCGCACAAGAGATACATGCGCAGTGCGTGTAGCGGAGTAGATCAAAATATTGTCAATATACAATATACACTCCACCCTGTCCGTGCAGGTCTCTGAGAATCTGATCCACGAAGGATTGAAATATAGCTGGAGCATTCTTTAAACCATATGGCATGACGAGGTACTCATAATGGCCAGATGTAGTGCTAAATGCAGTTTTCCACTCATCTCCCTCCCGAATATGCACCAGATTATAAGCACTCCTGAGATCCAGTTTAGTGAAGAACTGCGCTCCGTGAAATGATTCCACTGCCGTAGCAATGAGAGGTAGTGGGTAACTAAAACCCACTGTGATGGAATTTAGACCTCTATAATCAATACACGGACGTAAACCACCATCTTTTTCTTCACAAAAAAGAAACTCGAAGAGACAGGTGACATGGAGGGCCGAATATACCCCTGTCCCAGAGCCTCGGTGATATAAGTTTCCATAGCCACCTTCTCCTCCTGGGACAAAGGATACACATGACTCCTGGGGAGTGCAGCGTTACCCTGGAGGTTTATCACGCAATCCCCCTGCCTATGGGGTGGTAATTGGGTCGCCTTCTTTTTACTGAAAACGATAGCCAAATCGTCATACTCAGCTGGAATGCGCACGGTGGAAACCTGGTCTGGACTCTCCACCGTTGTCGCACCGATGGAAACCCCTACACACCTGCCTGAACACTCATCAGACCACCCCTGTAGAGTTCCCTGTTTCCACGAAATCGTAGGATTATGAATAGCTAGCCAGGGAATCCCCAGTACAACTGGAAACGCAGGTGAATCGATAAGGAACAAACTAATTCGCTCCTTGTGATTCCCCTGCGTAATCATCTCCAACGAAATTGAGGCTCTCTTCACCAGCCCTGACCCTAACGGTCGACTATCTAAAGAGTGCACGGTAAAAGGGGGGTCTACTTTTACTAACGGAATCCTCAACCTCTGAGCGAGTCCGCGATCTATAAAGTTTCCAGCTGCGCCTGAATCTACCAGTGCCTTATGCTGGAGAGAAGGAGAATAATTAAGGAAACTAATTAATAGGAACATGTGACCAACAGGAAACTCTGGGAGAGTGTGGTGCTTACTCACCTGGGGTGACCGATGAGTGTTCTGCCTGCCCTCACGATTCCCAGATGAATTCCTTCAGCACCGACCAGATGTGTGCCCTCTCCGGCCACAACTGGTACACGAGGAGCTTCCTCCTCCGATCTCCCTTGACGCGGTCCCTCCTAGCTCCATCGGGATAGGGGCAGGAGGATCAGGAGGTAGAACTGACAGGACCCTTTCAGAACGTCCACGAGCAGCTAGCAGATGGTCCAACCGGATCGACAGGTCTATCAGTCCATCCAGGCTAAGTGTAGTATCCCGACAGGCAAGCTCCCAACGGACGTCCTCTCTCAGGCTACACCGGTAATGGTCTATCAGGGCCCTGTCGTTCCACCCTGCTCCCGCAGCCAAGGTCCGGAACTCCAGCGCGAAGTCCTGCGCGCTCCTCGTCCCCTGTCTAAGATGGAACAATCTCTCACCAGCCGCTCGACCTTCTGGAGGGTGATCGAACACGGCCCTGAAACGGCGGATGAACTCCGGGTAGTTGTCCTTCGCTGAGTCGGGCCCGTTCCAGACCGCATTAGCCCACTCCAGGGCTCTACCGGTCAGGCATGTGATGAGGACCCCTACTCTCTCCTCCTCCGAGGGGGCCGGCCGAACGGTGGCCAGGTAGAGGTCTAATTGAAGCAGGAATCCCTGGCACCCCGTCGCTGCTCCATCGTAATTCCTCGGAGGCGTCATGTGCAGAGCGCTGGAACCGGATCCAGATGGGGGAGATGGTAGAGTTGCTGGTGGGAGGGTCGGTGTAGTAGTAGTAGGGAAACCATTCCTCTCCCAACGATCCATCCTCTCCATCATCTGATCCATCGCTGATCCTAGGCGATGGAGGATGGACGTGTGATGTTGGACTCGCTCCTCCATAGTGGGAAGAGGAGTGGTCGCTGCTCCTGCTGACTCCATAGAAAGGTGCGGGCTTCTGTTAGAGTAAATGAGTGAAGAGGTGTGGAGTCAGGCGCAGAGAGCAAAAGATGTGGGAAAAACAACACGCTTTAATGTCCCGGAAACATAACATGAACAAAAGTGGAAACACAAATGAACAGAAATATAAACGGACAGCGTGAAACCCAAATGCCAACAAAAATACACTCAAACAAGAAAACAGGCGAACAAGCCCGCACGAAACAGAAGCGGGCTGAACAGACTATATATAACCCTATCCTAACAACCAAACAAGAAACAGGTGCTACCAATTAGACAGAACTAAACGAACACAGAACAACGGATCGGCGATAGCTAGTAGCCCGGCGACGACGACCGCCGAGCGCCACCCGAACAAGAAGGGGAGTCACCTTCGGTAATATTCGTGACACTCTCCTGGACAACTTTTTAACCTTAACATTCTCCTACAGCAATGATGGTGTAAATGTGGCGGTTTGGAACATAAACTTTATATTTGACAAATTAGCCTCTTTGGCTAATCTTAAGACACATAAGGACAAACCATGATCAAAAATTGATTGATAATGATTGCACAATATAAGGAAGTCATTGAGAAATTGAATCTAATCAAAAGATCCAGATAACAAAAATGTAATCCTTCAAATATGGGGAACCGCTGAAGCATTACAAACACACCCTAAGAACAAAGAAAGGAACAGCACATTAGAAATCACCTGGATATGATTGAGGAATCCATAGAATCAAACCACTTCTGGGAGAATATAAGTAAATTAAACAAACCTCACCGTGAGGAATTAACTATCCAAAATGGTCACATGTTGAGATATCACTTTGCAAATGTCACGTTCTGACCTTAGTTCTGATGTTATGTCTTTGTTTTAGTATGGTCAGGGCGTGAGTTGGGTGGGTTGTCTATGTTCCTTTTTCTATGTTTAGGGATTTCTGTGTTTGGCCTGGTATGGTTCTCAATCAGAGGCAGCTGTCATTCGTTGTCCCTGATTGAGAACCATACTTAGGTAGCCTGGTTTCACTTTTGAGTTGTGGGTGATTGTTTCCTGTTGTAATGTTTGTTTCACATTTCAGGCCTGTTTCGGTTTTTGTTTGTATCATTCACTTTGTTATTTTGTATTCTTTAGTGTTCAGTTTAGTTAACTAAAATGGACACTTACCACGCCGCACATTGGTCCGACCTCTCTTTCTCCTCGTCAGAAGAAGAGGTTCACCCCCTTGGGTGAAGTTCCCAGAACAAGAAGATATACAAGAAAAATTACAAAGCCTTGAATCAGCAGTCAAAGACTATCAGAATCCTGTGAATACCCCAATTCTAGAAGAATTGTTGGAAAATGTGACACTCTGCAACCCAAAAAGGCCTGTGGTGCTGATAGTATTTTAAGGGAAATGATCATTTATACAGACCACAAATTAATTTATAGACTGAAACTATTCAACATTATCCTCACTGCAGGTGAGGAACAAAGGATTGATCATTATCCTCACTGATATTTGGAAAGGATTGAAAAGGAAAAAGGATTGATCACACCAATCTATCAAACATTTTGACAGATTTTACCTAAATAATTAGAGGAATTTGCTTTAACGGCAACTTGGGGAAAATGTTATGCAGTATCATAAATAGCAGACTACATCATTTCCTTAGTTAACACAATATCCTGAGCAGAAGCCAGATTAGATTTTTTATAAATAACCGCACAACAGACCACATTTACAGTACCTTGCAAAATAATGAATCCCAATTGGCATTTTTCCTATTTTGTTGCATTGCAACCTGTAATTTAAATATATTTTTATTTGGATTTCATGTAATGGACAAACACAAAATAGTCCAAATTGTTGAAGTGAAATTTTAAAAAAATATTCTAAAATAAATGGAAAAGTGGTGCATAAATACAGTTGAAGTTGAGAGTTTACAAACACCTGAGCCAAATACATTTAAATATGTTTTTCACAATTCCTGACATTTAATCCAAGTTAATATTCCCTGCCTTAAGGTCAGTTTGGATCACCACTTTATTTTAAGAATGTGAAATAGTAAATAATTGTAAAGAATAGTAAAGAGAATGATTTATTTCAGCTTTTAGTTCTTTCATCACATTCACAGTGTGCCAGTTGACATACACTCAATTAGTATTTGGTAGCATTGCCTTGAAATAGTTTAACTTTGGTCAAATGTTTCGGGTAGCCTTCCACAAGCTTCCCACAATAAGTTGGGTGAATTTTGGCCCATTCCTCCTGACAGAGCTGTTGTAACTGAGTCAAGTTTTAGGCCTCCTGGCTCGCACACGCTTTTTCAGTTCTGCCCACAAATGTTCAAATGTTGAAGTCAGAGCTTTGTGATGGCCACTCCAATACCTTGACTTTGCTGTCCTTAAAGCCATTCTGCCACAACTTTGGAAGTATGCTTGGTGTCATTGCCAATTTGGAAGACCCATTTGCAACCAAGCTTTAACTTCCTGACTGATATCTTGAGATGTTGTTTCAACATATCCACATAATTTTCCATCCTCATGATTCTGTCTATTTTGTGTAGTGCACCAGTCCCTCCTGCAGCAAAGCACCCCCACAACATGATGCTTCCACACCCATGCTTCAAGGTTGGGATGGTGTTTTTTCGGCTTGCAAGCATCCCCCTTCGTCCTCCAAACATCGCAATGGATATTATGGCCTAACAGTTCTATTTTTGTTTCATCAGAACAGAGGAAATTTTCCAAAAAGTACGATCTTTGTTCCCATGTGCAGTTGCAAACCGTAGTCTGTTTTTTTATGGCTGTTTTGGAGCAGTGGCTTCTTCCTTGCTGAGCAGCCTTTCAGGTTGTGTCGATATAGCACTCATTTTACTGTGGATATAGATAATTTTGTACCTGTTTCCTCCAGCATCTTCACAAGGTCCTTTGCTGTTGTTCTGGGATTGTTTTGCACTTTTCACACCAAAGTACGTTCATCTCTAGGAGACAGAACGCGTCTCCTTCCTGAGTGGTATGATGGCTGCGTGGTCCCATGGTGTTTATACTATTGTTTGTACAGATGAACGTGATACCTTCAGGAGTTTGGAAATTGCTCCCAAGGACGAACCAGACTTGTGGAGGTGTACCATTTTTTTTCTGAGTTATTGTCTGATTTGTTTGGTTTTCCCATGATGTCAAGTAAAGACGCACTGAGTTTGAAGGTAGGCCTTGAAATACATCCACAGGTACACCTCAAATTGACTCAAATCATGTCAATTAGCCTATCAGAAGCTTCTAATGCCATGACATAATTTTCTGGAATTTTCCAGAAAGTGTTTTAAAGGCACAGTCAACTTAGTGTTTGTAAACTTCTGACCCACTGTAATTGTTATACGGTGATTTATAAGTGAAATAATCTGTTTGTAAACAATTGCTGGAAAAATGACTTGTGTCATGCACAAAGTAGATGTCCTAACCGACATGCCAAAACTATATTTTGTTAACAAGAAATTTGTGGAGTGGTTGGAAAACAAGATTTAAGGACTCCAATCAAGCGTATGTAAACTTCCGACATCAACTGTATGTATTCACCCCCTTTCCTGTAAAGCCCCTAAATAAGATCTGCTGCTACCAATTACCTTCAGAAGTCACATAATTAGTTAAATAAAGTGCACCTGTGTGCAATCTAAGTGTCACATCACTTCATCACCTGTTCTTAAATGCCCCAGAGCCTGCAACAGGCACCATGAAGACCAAGGAGCTCTCCAAATAGGCCAGGGACAAAGTTGTGGAGAAGTACAGATCTGTGTTTGGTTATAAAAAAATATCAGAAACTTTGAACATCCCATAGAACACCGTTGAATCCATTATAAAAAAAATTGAAAGAACATGGCAACACAACAAACCTGCCAAGAGAGGGCCGCCTGCCAAAACTCACAGACCAGGTAAGGAGGGCATTAATCAGAGAGGCAACAAAGAGTCCAAAGATAACCCTGAAAGAGCTGCAAAGCTCCACAGTGGAGATTGGAGTATCTGTCCATAGGACCACCTTAAGCCGTACACTCCACAGAGCTGGGCTTTACGGAAGAGTGGCCAGAAAAAAACATTGCTTAAAGAAAAAAAATGGTGTTCGCCAAAAGGTATGTGGGAGACTTCCCAAACATATGGAAGAACGTACTCTGGCCAGATGAGACTAAAATTATTATTTTTTTGCCATAAAGGAAAATGCAATGTCTGGCACAAACCCAACCCCTCTCATCACCCCGAGGACACCATCCCCACAGTGAAACATTGTGATGTCTGCATCATGCTGTGGGAATGTTTTTCATCCGCAGGGACTGGGAAACTGATCAGAATTGAAGGAATGATGGATAGCGCTGAATACAGGGAAATTCCTGATGGAAACCTTTTTCAGTCTTCCAGAGATTTGAGACTGGGATGGAGGTTCACCTTCCAGCAGGACAATGACCCTAAGCATACTGCTAAAGCAACAATCAAGTGGTTTAAGGGGAAACATTTAAATGTCTTTGAATCTCCTAGTCAAAGCCCAGATCACAATCCAATTGAGGATCTTTGGTATGACGTAAAGATTGCTGTACACCAGCGGAACCCATCCAACTTGATGGAGCTAGAGCAGTTTTTCCTTGAAGAATGGGCAAAATTCCCAGTGGCTAGATGTGCCAAGCTTATAAAGACATTCCCCAAGAGACTTGCAGCTCTAATTACTGCAAAAGGTGTCTCTACAAAGTATTGACTTTCGGGGGGCTGAATAGTTGTGCACGCTCAAGTTTGCTGTTTTTTGTCTTATTTCTTGTTTGCTTCACAAGAAAACATATTTTGCATCTTCAAAGTGGTAGGCATCTTGTGTAAATAAAATGATACAAACCCCCAAAAATCCATTTTAATTCCAGGTTGCAAGGCAACAAAATAGGAAAAATGCCAAGGGGGTGAATACTTTTGCAAGCCATTGTATACCCTCCACAATCTAATTGACTAATAAGTTAACCTAAACAAAGGCTAAAACTACTCATGTTTGGTAGACTTCAAGAATGCATTTGATTCAATTTGGTATGAAGGTATTTTTTTTATAAACTAATACAAAGTGGTATTGGAGGGAAAACATATGTCGTTATTAAATCAATGTACAATAAAAACAAATGTGCGGTTAAAATTGGCAACAATCAAACATACTTCTTCTCTCAGGGACAAGGAGTGAAGCAGGGCTGCTCAATAAGTCCAACACTATAGTCACGGATTCCTCCAGAACTTTCATTACACACACCTGTTCCCTATTCCAAATGATTAGTACTTGTATAAGTGTTCCATTTGGTTTCCATTGGGCTGTCAATTGTTATTACAATGTTCGTTGGTGCGTGTGCTGTGTGTTTTGGGCTTTCGTACCCTTGTGGATTGCGCATATGATTACGGGTCTCGTCCCGTGCGTTAATCATTGTGTTATTTATTATGTGTTATTTATTCAAGGTATTCCTCGTTCTTTTGTTTGCATTTCAGCCCTGTGTTTTTGTTACGTGTTTGTCTGGTCTTCGTCCCTGTGCCCTTACATGGCACGCCGTAATTTGGGCTTTATAAAACAAACTATTCCGCATTCCTGCGCCTGTCTCCGATTCTTCACGCCAACGTGACTACTATTTAACATCTACATTAATGAATTGGCAAAAACATTTGAAGAATCTGCAGCACCTGGTCTCACCCTACACAACACCGAAATCAATGTCTGCTGTACGCAGATGACCTGGTACTGCTGTCTCCCACTAAAGAGGGATTACAGCAGCTCTGACAGTAAACCTAAAAACCCAGAATATAATGATTTTCCAAAAGAGGTCCGGAAAGCAGGATTAAATTTCAGCTACAGCAACACAGGTAGCTTTCACATGCCTGTGAACGAGCTGAGACAAAGCAAGAAGAGCATCCAATGGCATTAATTAAAGAACCCATTTCTCTATATGGCAGCTAGGTATGGGGTCCACTCTCTAATAATGAATTTACCAAATGGGTAAAACATCCAATCAAAATGCCGCATGCAGAGTTTTGCAAGACAGCATTGCAACTGCAAAGAAAAACTCTAATGTAGTTGTTAAGCTCGTTGTTTGAATGAGGAGACCAAGGTGCAGCGTGGTAGGCAAACATTTTACTTTTATTAAAATGAACACCGAAAAAACAACCATATACAAAACGAACGTAAAGATCTGCAGGCTACACAGCAACTATACAAAATCAAGATCCCACAAACTAAGGTGGGAAAAAGGCTGCCTAAGTATGATGTCCAATCAGAGACAACGATAGACAGCTGCCTCTGATTGGGAACCATACCAGGCCAAACAAAGAAATAGTACAACTAGATTGCCCTAGTCACACCCTGACCTAACCAAAATAGAGAATTAAAAGGATCTCTAAGGTCAGGGCGTGACAGTAGTGCAGATTACAAAAAAGAGACCTCACATTTTACAAACATCTAAAAAACAAGGGACCCCGAAACATTTCATCACACATTTAATCACACACCCCTAGTCAAGAGATGAAATGAGAGAAGAGCCCTCAGCCAGCTGGTTCTGAGGCTCAGTTCACTATCCCAAACCAACCCCATAGAGCCTCAGGACAGCACTCAGAAAATCTGGCCCAACCAAATCATCACAAAGAAAAAAGAAAATAATATCTTATTGGAAATACACCACAAAAAATGAAAGTCAACTTCAATGCTATTTGTCTCTACAGACAGTACATGGTGGCAGACTATCTGACCACCAGTCACGTTGGTCAGATAGTCTGCCACCATGTACTGTCTGTAGAGACAAATAGCATTGAAGTTGACTTTCATTTTTTGTGGTGTCTATAGCCTGACTATGCTCACTGAGTCTGTACCTAGTCTGTGTTTTCCTCAGTTTTCTATCGTGACAGAAAACTGAGGAAAACACAGACTAGGTACAGACTCAGTGAGCATAGTCAGGCTATAGACACCGGTCGTCACAGGCAAACGTGGCTGCCCACAGAGGACAGGCTGTGCTCACTCTGCTCCAAGGGAGAGGTTGAGACAGAGCTGTATTTCCTATTACACTGTGACAAATACTCAGACCTAAGAGAATATTTCTTTCCCAAAATTATCATCCAGGACAAAGGGTTTGAAACTATAAAAGATGAAGAAAAAATCAGATATTTATTATGTGAAAATCAAAAATGTGCAGTTTTGGGAGCCAAATATGTTTCCTCCTGCCAAAACCTGAGGTACAGTCAGTGAAAAGTGCAATGTTATGTCAATAACATTTTCCGTTGAGTTTTGATTTAGCTTTCATACCTTGTCATGTGGCTTCTCAGTCATGTTGAGACTGGTCTACTACTATTGCTTTAATGTATTATTATTATCATTAATATTGTTGTCATATTATTGATGCCTTATTGCTGTTGGTCCCACCATTTTCTTTATATGTATATTTTGACAATGTAAGTAAATAATTGAATTGACTTGATAGAGAGAGAGAGAGAGAGAGAGAGAGAGAAAGAGAGAGACAGAGAGACAGAGAGACAGAGAGAGAGAGAGTGAATAAAGCAAGATATAGCGACAGAGAGAGAAAGAGAGTGAAACAGAGTGAAAGAAAGAGGAGAGTGGTTCAGGAAATGTTTTTTCATTGTGCATTAGCAATCACTTACGATATTTAAAAAGCCTCTGTGATGGACATTTTACACGTGTTTGTCTTAAAACAAATTTCTGTGTTATATTCATGTGCTGTTCTAATAACCAATTTCTGGAATTTAGACAACACATCCCTTAAATGGTGGTTATGGTAGAAAGGTTGGCGGGAAATGGTTGGTAATCAAAGAGTGCTTCTATGAATGCTTTCAAAACAAGGCATGACACATACATCTGGCTGTTCACAAATTAAATGTGTGATGGATTTGAGGGAGAAAAAAACGAAAGAAGAAACTCTATTGCTCATATTCAGTTGGTTCATGGACCTCAGGAGTTAAGGCGGAATAGCTGAACCCAGATCAGTACTTTGATGTTCATCTTATAGCCCGGTGGTAAACCCCTCCCACTCTCTCTTAACCTGTGTCCAATTCTCTCTCTCTCTCTCTCTCTCTCTCTCTCTCTCTCTCTCTCTCTCTCTCTCTCTCTCTCTCTCTCTCTCTCTCTCTCTCTCTCTCTCGAACTAGCCTTCATACTGTATCTCTTCACCCTTTCCCTCTCATTCCTCTCGAACACTACCCTCAGTTCTCTCTCCCTCTCGTTCCTCTCGAACACTACCCTCACTTCTCTCTCCCTCTCATTCCTCTCGAACACTACCCTCAGTTCTCTGTCCCTCTCATTCCTCTCAAACACTACCCTCACTTCTCTCTCCCTCTCATTCCTCTCGAACACTACCCTCAGTTCTCTTTACCTCTCATTCCTCTCGAACACTACCCTCACTTCTCTCTCCCTCTCATTCCTCTCGAACACTACCCTCAGTTCTCTCTCCCTCTCATTCCTCTCAAACACTACCCTCACTTCTCTCTCCATCTCATTCCTCTCAAACACTACCCTCACTTCTCTCTCCCTCTCATTCCTCTCAAACACTACCCTCAGTTCTCTCTCCCTCTCATTCCTCTCGAACACTACCCTCACTTCTCTCTCCCTCTCATTCCTCTCAAACACTACCCTCACTTCTCTCTACCTCTCATTCCTCTCAAACACTACCCTCAGTTCTCTCTCCCACTCGTTCCTCTTGAACACTACCCTCACTTCTCTCTACCTCTCATTCCTCTCAAACACTACCCTCACTTCTCTCTCCCACTCATTCCTCTCGAACACTACCCTCACTTCTCTCTCCCACTCGTTCCTCTTGAACACTACCCTCACTTCTCTCTCCCACTCGTTCCTCTTGAACACTACCCTCACTTCTCTCTCCCTCTCATTCCTCTCGAACACTACCCTCACTTCTCTCTCCATCTCATTCCTCTCAAACACTACCCTCACTTCTCTCTCCCTCTCATTCCTCTCAAACACTACCCTCAGTTCTCTCTCCCTCTCATTCCTCTCGAACACTACCCTCACTTCTCTCTCCCTCTCATTCCTCTCGAACACTACCCTCAGTTCTCTCTACCTCTCATTCCTCTCGAACACTACCCTCAGTTCTCTCTCCCTCTCATTCCTCTCGAACACTACCCTCACTTCTCTCTCCCTCTCATTCCTCTTGAACACTACCCTCAGTTCTCTCTACCTCTCATTCCTCTCGAACACTACCCTCAGTTCTCTCTACCTCTCATTCCTCTTGAACACTACCCTCAGTTCTCTCTCCCTCTCATTCCTCTCGAACACTACCCTCACTTCTCTCTCCCTCTCATTCCTCTCAAACACTACCCTCACTTCTCTCTCCCTCTCATTCCTCTCGAACACTACCCTCACTTCTCTCTCCCTCTCAAACACTACCCTTACTTCTCTCTCCCACTCATTCCTCTCAAACACTACCCTCACTTCTCTCTCCCACTCGTTCCTCTTGAACACTACCCTCAGTTCTCTCTACCTCTCATTCCTCTCGAACACTACCCTCACTTCTCTCTCCCTCTCATTCCTCTCAAACACTACCCTCACTTCTCTCTCCCTCTCATTCCTCTCAAACACTACCCTCAGTTCTCTCTCCCTCTCATTCCTCTCAAACACTACCCTCACTTCTCTCTCCCTCTCATTCCTCTCGAACACTACCCTCACTTCTCTCTCCCTCTCATTCCTCTCGAACACTACCCTCACTTCTCTCTCCCTCTCATTCCTCTCGAACACTACCCTCACTTCTCTCTCCCTCTCATTCCTGTCAAACACTACCCTCACTTCTCTCTCCCACTCGTTCCTCTTCAACATTATCCCTCACTTCTCTCTCCCACTCGTTCCTCTTCAACATGATCCCTCACTTCTCTCTCCCACTCGTTCCTCTTCAACATTATCCCTCACTTCTCTCTCCCACTCGTTCCTCTTGAACACTACCCACCCCTCACCCCTGACTTCTCTCTCCATCTCTCCTCTGCACTCATTCAAATGAATGTTTCATCAATGAACTCCCCTTCCTCTTCTCTTCCTCCTTTTTATAATTGATGTCTTCTTTCAAAGTGGAGATCAATAAGACAGACTGGGTAGTGGAGCCTTACGTCAGCTCTACCATACCATAGCAAGTGTTTCAAACCAAGGCTTGGCCCCAGCCTCAGCGGAGCTCAGCCATACTTTACTTTGGCTCTCAAACCTACAGTACATAGCACCTGGCTCTGTCCTTAACTGCCTCTGTCCCTACCTGGCTCTGTCCCTACCTGGCTCTGTCCCTACCTGGCTCTGTCCCTACCTGGCTCTGTCCCTACCTGGCTCTGCTCTATCCTGACACTCTTAAACCTAGCTATCCTGGCCATATTTGAAGATTAGTTCTACTGTTTACTGGCTCCATCAAGCTTAGGGCTCCTGAACCGATCAGCACCTTAGCTCAGCTCTATCCTGGATCTCTGAAACATGCAACTCTTGCCACTAGCCTCAACTTTACCCTATCCTGACCTTACCATTATTCATTATTCTACCCTTTTAAGTTTCTGTACCCTGCCTCACACACACGCTCAGCTCAAAACCACTACTCTCTCAATACACATCCCATTGCATTGTCTTCCATCTACTCAAAGGAATGTGACACAAACACAGAGCAAAGTCATCACAAATCCTTTTTCAAGAAAATGATAGATGCAATCACAGTGCAATAATTACAAAGTACAAAGCTCAAAGATTCTTTATCAGATCCTAACTATAACAAGTTTGGCGTACCACAGTGTTAGGCCAGAGAGAGAAAAAGAGAGAGAGAGAGATACAGAGAGAGAGATATGTAGACCGAGAGATAGATGCAGAGACAGAAGGGGAGCAGAGAGAGAGAGAGAGAGAGATACAGAGAGAGAGATATGTAGACCGAGAGATAGATGCAGAGACAGAAGGGGAGCAGAGAGAGAGAGAGATACAGAGAGAGAGATATGTAGACCGAGAGATAGATGCAGAGACAGAAGGGGAGCAGAGAGAGAGAGAGAGAGAGAGAAAAAGAGAGAGAGAGAGAGATATGTAGACCGAGAGATAGATGCAGAGACAGAAGGGGAGCAGAGAGAGAGAGAGAGAGAGAGATACAGAGAGAGAGATATGTAGACCGAGAGATAGATGCAGAGACAGAAGGGGAGCAGAGAGAGAGAGAGAGAGAGATACAGAGAGAGAGATATGTAGACCGAGAGATAGATGCAGAGACAGAAGGGGAGCAGAGAGAGAGAGAGAGAGAGAAAGAGAGAGAGAGAGAGATACAGAGAGAGAGATATGTAGACCGAGAGATAGATGCAGAGACAGAAGGGGAGCAGAGAGAGAGAGAGAGAGAAAAAGGGGGCAGAGAGAGAGATGCAGAGAGAGAGATAGGATCACAGAGAAGGGGCAGAGAGAGCGAGAAGGGGCAGAGAGAGACAGAGATGCAGAGAGAGAGAAGGGGCAGAGAGATAGAGATGCAGAGAGAGAAGGGAAAGAGAGAGAGATGCAGAGAGAGAGAAGGGGTAGATAGAGAGAAAGATGCAGAGAGAAGGGGCAGAGAGAGATGCAGAGAGAGAGAACGGGCAGAGATAGAGATGCAGAGAGAGAAGGGGCAGAGAGAGACAGAGATGCAGACAGAGAGAGAGATTGAGAATGAGAGAGAGAAAAAAAAGAGAGAACAAAATAACATGAAAAAGAGAAAATAGAATGCAATAGACCTAAAAGATCCTTTGCTCCATTCTAGCCTGACGTCAGACTTGATGGATTGTTCCCTATGTGTGGTCCAGTGAGTGAAGAACCCTCTCTTAAATATATAAGATGGAATGGAGCTGGGGAGATGAAATAGTGAGAAGAAGATGGGATAGAGGGATGGGCTGGGAAAGGGACGGAGTGGAGAGGGGATCTATGTATTTGAAAGGAGGTCTGGAGAGATACAGAAGGATATGAATTAGAGAGGAGATTTGGAGTTGATAGATGGATGAAAAAGAGTCAAATAAAAGGAAACAGGAGCATGTCAGGGTCTGGAGAGCAAGGGAGAGGCTGGAAGTGGGTGACGTGGATATATGGAAGAGGTGTGTGTGGGGTAGAGAGAGGGTGGGATAGAAGTATTTGAAGGGGGGGTGAGAACAGGGAAAGATGAGCTGAGAGAGCCTGCTCCATCTGTGATCTGTCTCTGTCTCTGTGTGTGTGTGTGTGTGTGTGTGTGTGTGTGTGTGTGTGTGTGTGTGTGTGTGTGTGTGTGTGTGTGTGTGTGTGTGTGTGTGTGTGTGTGTGTGTGTGTGTGTGTGTGTTTGTGTGTCCATGTACCAGCTATGCTCGGTCTGGACCCACCAGTTTGTCCAGACCGAGTGTGTCTTTGTTGTGAACTGTATGTAAATACATTTCCAGATTCTGTTTGACTCTCTGGGCTTATCTCTGTATGTGAATTGCACACTTCCATGGGTGTGTTTTCTTTGTATTTCTCTCCCCTGTCTCTCTCTCCCTCACTCTCTCTCCTTCCCTCTCTCCCCTTTCTTTCTCTTCTTCCCCCTCCCTTTATATCTATACCCATCCCTCCCACCTTCCCTCCCTCCCTTTCTCCTATACCCTATCTCTCTCTCTCTCTCTCTCTTGCTTCCTCTGTCCCTTTCTCTCTCTCCCTCCCTCCCTCTCTATCTCTCTCTCTCGCTCTCTATCCCTCTCTCTCTCTTTCTCAGTATGTGATTTATGGTGTAGAGGGAATGGTGCTGGCGTGTTGATGAGGCAGCCTTTATTTACTCAGCTAGTCGCCATCGTGACTGCATCCAGCACTGATGAATGGACCCAGAGAGAGTGGGATGAGTAGAGAGGAATGAAGGGAGGAAGAGAGGGATGAGTGGGGAGGGAAAAGTAATGAGGGAAAAAGGGAGGGTCAGGGGTAGAAGTAGAGAGGAGAAAGGGTGATGAATAAGTAAGACAAGGAAGAAGGAGGGAAATGGAGAAAAAGAGAAAGGGATATATACATACAAATATAAAAATAGGGAGAGATGAATTCATGGAAAGAAAAATGTAAACGAAGATAGGTTAAGAGAGATAACTTAAGAGAGAAAGGGGGAGGGGAGAGGGGTGTAATCTCCCCGGAACACTATCATAATTGTCACATTTGATCAGCAAGGAACTCTAGTTAAGTTCATGGACCACTGCCTTTCCCTAACCTCCCACACACAGAGACATAAACACACACACACAAACAAACACATACAAACACACACACGGCACAAACACAAAGAGGAAGAAGCAGTTCAGAGTATCATTTACATGTGTAGTGCTGGATTCCACCATGCCAAAACATCCCCAAAGCACAGCTCGGTCGTCTATCTTAATTGAAACAAGGAAGAGAACCCAATTACAAAGAGGATTGGGTGAGAAATAAAGAGAAAGAGAGAGGGAGCAGAGAGAGAGGCAAAATGAAAATAAAAAGATAAGGTGTGTGATATGAGAGGGGTATTGGGACAATGAATGCATAAAGTAGCTGTTATTAGAGTTGTTCGAATTTATTGAGTTGATAGAGTTGTTATAGTTGTCAGAGTTTATATAGTTGTTAGAGTTCTTAGAGTTGATAGAGTTCTTAGATGTTTTTTTATTTTTTTTATTTTTACCTTTATTTAACTAGGCAAGTCAGTTAAGAACAAATTCTTATTTTCAATGACAGCCTAGGAACAGTGGGTTAACTCCCTGTTCAGGGGCAAAACAACAGATTTGTACCTTGTCAGCTCGGGGGTTTGAGCTTGCAACCTAGGCTACCCTGCCACCCCAGGGTATGTGTTAGAGTTGATAAAGATCTTAGAGTTCATAGATTTGATAGATTTGATAGAGTTGATAGAGTTGATAAAGTTGATATATTTGATAAAGTTGATAGAGTTATTAGAGTTCTTAGAGTTGATAATTTTAATACAGTTATTGGAGTTCTTAGAGCTGACAGAGTTGTTAGAGTTCGCAAAGTTCTTAGAGTTCTTAGAGTTGTTGGAGTTGATAGAGATGACAGAGTTGATAGGGTTGATAGAGATGACAGATTTGACAGAGTTGTTAGAGTTGTTGGAGTTGATAGAGTTGTTAGTGTTGATAGAGATGAAAGAGTTGAAGAGTTGATAGAGATGACAGATTTGACAGAGTTGTTAGAGTTGATAGAGTTGATAGAGATGAGAGTTGTTAGAGTTCATAAAGTTGTTAGAGTTCATCGAGTTGTTGGAGTTGATAGAGTTGTTAGTGTTGATAGAGATGACAGAGTTGATAGGGTTGATAGGGATGACAGATTTGACAGAGTTGTTAGAGTTGATAGAGATGAGAGTTGTTAGAGTTCATAAAGTTGTTAGAGTTCATCGAGTTGAAATAGTTTTTAGAGTTGATAGAGTTCTTAGAGTTCTTAGAATTGTTAGAGTTGGTTAAGTTTTTAGAGTTGAACGAGTTTGTTAGTGTTGATAAAGTTATTGGAGTTCTTAGAGTTGATAAAGATCTTTGAGTTCTTAGAGTTGATAAAGATATTTGAGTTCTTAGAGTTGATAGAGTTGATATAGTTGATAAAGTTGATAGAGTTGTTAGAGTTGATTGAGTTGTTCGATTTTATATAGTTGTTAGAGTTGTTAGAGTTGATAGAGTTCTTCGATCTGTTTGTTTTGATAAAGATCTTAGAGTTCTTAGAGTTGATAGGGTTGATGGAGTTGATATAGTTGATATATTTCTTAGAGTTGATAGAGTTGTTTTAGTTTTTTAGATTTCTTAGAGTTCATAGAGTTGATCATTTTAAAAGAGTTATTAGAGTTCTTAAGGTTGATAGGGTTCATCGAGTTCATCAAGCTGATAGAGTTGTTTGACTTCTTAGAGTTGTTAGAGTTGGCAAAGTTCTTGGAGACGATAGAGTTCTTAGGGTTCTTACATTTACATTACATTTAAGTAATTTAGCAGACGCTCTTATCCAGAGCGACTTACAAATTGGTGCATTCACCTTATGAGAGATCTTACAGTTCTTAGATTTGATAGAGTTGATAGAGTTGTTAGTGTTAATAGAGTTGATTTGGTTGTTAGAGTTGTTAGAGTTGACAGAGTTGATAATGTTGATGGAGTTGATAGATTGTTTTAGTTTTTAGAGTTCTTAAAGTTTTGGGAGATATTAGAATTCTCAGATTTCATAGAGTTGTTTGAGTTGTTGGAGTTGTTAGAGTTGATAGTTGTTAGAGTTGATAAAGTTCATAGAGTTGATAGAGTTGATACAGTTTTAGAGTTGATAGACGTGATAGAGTTGATAGCTGATGTAGTTGATAGACTTGACAGCGTTGTTAGAGTTTTAGAGTTGATAGTTGTTAGAGTTGATAAAGTTCATAGAGTTTTAGAGTTGTCAGTGTTTTTAGAGGGTATAGAGTTTTTAGATTTCTTAGAGTTCTTAGAGTTGACGGAGTTGATAGAGGTGATGTAGTTGATAGACTTGACAGCGTTGTTAGAGTTGATAGAGTTCTTAGATTTGTAAGAGTTTAAAAATATCTTATAGTTCTAAGAGTTGATAGAGTTATTTGAGATGAGAGTTGAAAGAGTTGATAGAGTTGTTATTGTTCTTAGTGTTCTTAGAGTTCATAAAGTTGATAGAGTTGACAGAGTTGTTTTAGTTATTAGTGTTGACAAAGTTCTTAGAGTTCTTAGAGATGATAGAGTTGTTAGAGTTTATATATTTGATAAAGTTGTTAGAGTTCTTAGAGTCGATAAGAGTTGTTATAGTTTATAAAGTTCTTATAGTTCTTAGAGTTGATAGAGTTTAAAGAGTTGCTGGAGTTCTTAGAGTTTTTATTGAGGCAGAATTGGTGAATGATACATATCAGCAGGGGTCCTAGTTTAAATGAAGGCAGAGAGTTTAGAAAGTTTTTAGAGTTGATGGAGTTGTTAGAGTTGTTTGACTTGATAGAGTTCATAGAGTTCTTAGAGTTCTAAGAGTTCATATAATTGATAGAGTTGATAGAGTTGATAAAGTTCTTAGAGATAATAAGGTTGATAGAGTTCTTATAGTTGATAGAGTTCATCGAGTTCATGGAGTTCATTGAGTTGATAGAGTTCTTAGAGTTGATAGAGTTGACAGAGTTGTTAGAGTTGGCAAAGTTCTTAGAGTTCTTGGCGATGATAGAGTTGATAGAGCTGTTAGTGTTAATAGAGTTAATAGAGTTGTTAAAATTGATAGAGTTGGGAGAGTTGTTTTGAGTATTTAGAGTTTTTAGAGTTGATAGAGGTTTTTTGTTGTTCGAGCTGTTAGAATTCTCAGAGTTCATAGAGTTCTTAGAGGTTTTAGAGTTGTTAAAGTTGTTAGAGTTGATAGAGGTGATATAGTTGATAGCGTTGTTAGAGTTGATAGAGTTGATAAAGTTGTTAGAGTAGTTTGATTTGTTTGAATCGATAGAGTTGTTAGTGTTGATAGAGTTGATAGAGTCATTAGAGTTGATAGAATTGTAAGAGTTTATGAAGTTGATAGAGTTGATAGAGTTAATTGAGTAGATAGAGTTGATAGAGTTGATAGAGGTGATATAGTTGATAGCGTTGTTAGAGTTGATAGAGTTGTTAGAGTTGATAGAGTTGATAAAGTTGTTAGAGTAGTTTGATTTGTTTGAATCGATAGAGTTGTTAGTGTTGATAGAGTTGATAGAGTCATTAGAGTTGATAGAATTGTAAGAGTTTATGAAGTTGATAGAGTCGATAGAGTTAATTGAGTAGATAGAGTTGATAGAGTTATTAGAGTTCTTAGAGATGAGAGTTGATGGAGTTGTTATTGTTCTTAGTGTTCTTAGTCATAGAGTTCATACAGTGGGGCAAAACAGTATTTAGTCAGCCACCAATTGTGCAAGTTCTCCCACTTAAAAAGATGAGAGAGGCCTGTAATTTTCATCATATGTACACTTTAACTATGACAGACAAAATGAGAAAAAAATCCAGAAGATCACATTGTAGGATTTTTAATGAATTTATTTGCAAATTATGGTGGAAAATATTATTTGGTCACCTACAAACAAGCAAGATTTCTGGCTCTCACAGACCTGTAACTTCTTCTTTAAGAGGCTCCTCTGTCCTCCACTCGTTACCTGTATTAATTACACCTGTTTGAACTTGTTATCAGTATAAAAGACACCTGTCCACAACCTCAAACAGTCACACTCCAAACTCCACTATGGCCAAGACCAAAGAGCTGTCAAAGGACACCAGAATGTTAGTTTCACTCAAATAATATAAAAGTGCGAAACAAAAAAAGATAATCTGATAATATGGGAACATCTTTTTACTCTTCAGCTTCACACCTTGTCCTATTATTACCTGTTGGCCCACACACACAGAGAGTGAATCAAACTAGCTATTGTTCAAGAGCAAATTAGGGCTCGGTAAATTCATCGGAAGTGTATAGATTGGGGAATAGAAGACCATCCCAACAGCGCAGACATTTTAAATTACAGAGAAGAAATAGGAAATTACTGGGCTACTGATTACGGGAAACAGCTGTGTTTCAGAGCTGTTTTTATCAGTTGAATTAATCTGTATGGCCATAGAGGAACGTGCATTTTACAAAGTCCCCCCCTCAATACTCTCTCTCTCTCTCTCTCTCTCTCTCTCTCTCTCTCTCTCTCTCTCTCTCTCTCTCTCTCTCTCTCTCCCTCCCTCCCTCCCTCCCTCCCTCCCTCTCATACAAGCACACACACACACACAGACATTCAAACACACATACCTCCTCAATTCTAAGTGGATGGAGCTCAACAATGAGAGTCAAAGATTAATGAACCTCATTAGCAGTTCTCTGAGGGAAAAACACATTTACTCACACACAGGAATACACGCGTGTGTACATGCACGTACGCACACACATACACGTACACAAATATACAGCAAAACTCACATCCCAATACAGAGAAGCACAACCAGCAACATGTACTATACTACAAGGACTGAGATTTCACCATAAGCTCTGCATTGATACATACAATACATGGTCAAAAGTAAGAGGACACCTGCTTGTCAAACATCTCTTTCCAAAATCATGGACATTAATATGGAGTTGATGTCCGTTTGCTGCTATAACAGCCTCAACTCTTCTGGGGAGGCTTTCCACCAGATATTGGAATATTACTGCGGGGACTTCCATTCAGCCACAAGAGCATTAGTGAAGTTGGGCACTAGTGTTGGGCGATTAGGCCTGGCTCTAGTGTTGGGCGATTAGGCCTGGCTCGCAGTCGGCGTTCCAATTCATCCCAAAGGTGTTCGATCAGGGCTGAGGGTTGAGGTCAGGGCTCTGTGGAGGCTGGTCAAGTTCTTCCTCACCGATCTCGACAAACTATTTCTGTATGGACCTCGCTTTGTGCACAGGGGCATTGTCATGCTGAAACAGGAAAGGCCTTCCCCAAACTGTTGCTACAAAGTTGGAAGCACAGAATCATCTAGAATGTCATTGTAGGCTGTAGCGTTAAGATTTCCCTTTACTGGAACTAATGGGCCTAGCCTGAACTATGAGAATTAAGAAAAAATACTACTTAAGTCATATTCACACACTTTTCAAGAGAACATCCCTGGTCATCTCTATTGCCACTGATCTGGCGGACTCACTAAACACAAATGCTACATTTGTAAATGATGTCTGAGTGCTGGAGTGTGCCCCTGACTATCCATAAGTTTGGTGTTCTTAATATAAGGAATTTGAAATCATTAATATTTGTACTTTTTATACTTAACCCTTATGCAGTCTTAACATGCTGTATACTCCCCTTGTCCTAAGGGTCAAAGATGACCTGCCTTCACTAAACCCCTCAAATGTTTTGCATGAAGAAACATCCTGTAATTCATGACAAACTTTGTGAATATCTGGGTTTTCCCTCTTCACAGTGCAGAAAGACTGCATTTAATCAGTGGACACCACTTATTTTTATTAGAACATACCTGTCATAATTGTTTTCCTTACAAAAGTAGAGGTTTATTATCGTTATTATTATTATTATTATTATTATTGCTAAAGGTACTGCATAGATGTAAAAGTGATGTTTTTAGTAAGAGATAGCACTTGTATAGTCTAAGAAATTGTCACGTCCTGACCTTAGTTCCTTTTTATGTCTCTGTTTTAGTTTGGTCAGGGAGTGAGTTGGGGTGTCCATTCTATGTTTTGTATTCTATGTTTTGTATTTCTGTGTTTGGCCTGGTATGGTTCCCAATCAGAGGCAGCTGTCGAGCGTTGTCTCTGAGAACCATACTTAGGCAGCCTGTTTTCCCACTATGGGTGGTGGGTAGTTATTTTCTGTTTAGTGTTTTGTTGCACCGTGCAAAACTGTTCGTTTGTCAGTTTGTTAATTTTGTTATATCTGTGTTCATTAGATAAATATGGACACATACCACGCTGCACCTTGGTCCTCTTCTCCTTCTCCCGACGACAATCGTTCCAGAAAGTAACAGAAATGTGCTGAATGTAGTTTTGATTGCATTCTATTGAAGGGAAACAAAAACAGTCTTGAACTTTTTTGGCAACATCGTGATGTATTCTTATATACTGTACAATGTGGAATTCAACTACAAAATACTAGTCTTCTCCCATATGTTGAACCATTGCCCCTACCTACAACATGTATAAACAACAACAATAAATAAGAATAAAATCAGATAATAGATACATAACAAAAATGTGAACATGAATCAATCAACTCTAATTAGCACATGTAGGACAGTATGCAATTGTGTGTGCATGGACTTTGCAGATGTATTTTCCACATGTGCAGCACACAGTATTTGTATTATAGTCCTTCTTTGGGGGGCAGAATTGGCATCTCCTTTTGCCTGCCCCATTTGCAGCCTCATGTGGATCAAGACAAGATTCAGCCCACTGAACATATTTCACAAGAGCTGCAGAGACTGCTGTGCGGGGGAGGTGCTCCCTTCTTTGAATGTGTGGTGTTACAAGTACTTTTCCCAGCTGCTCCAGGAATGCCCGTCTCTTGTTCCACCTATCAGGCATCCAGGTAGGGTTGATCTTGTTCCATATCACAAAGGCATTGTATGAGGACACATCTACATGACCGGAGGCCAGCAAGCAGTCATCCTCCTGCAGCTATAAGTTCGTATCACCTTGTTTAGGTTGTCCACGCCTCCTTTGTTGTGGTTGTAGTCCAGGATTATGGCTGGCTTCCTGTCCTCATGAGCTGACAAATCTGTCGTTCTGCCCCTGAACAGGCAGTTAACCCACTGTTCCTAGGCCGTCATTGAAAATAAGAATTTGTTCTTAACTGAGGTGGGAGGTGGTGGTGGGGGTGAAGGCAAACGTTGATGAAAAGGCCTCTCTCCCCCTTGTTGCAAGGAGTGCAGGGGGGAGCTCAAGCTTGTTCTTTCTAACTGTGCCAACCATGGTGATCTTCCTCTTCAGGAGCTGCTGGCTGAGTTCAATCAGTAGCACGCATAATCTAAATGTCTCGTGTGTGTGTGTGTGTGTGTGTGTGTGTGTGTGTGTGTGTGTGTGTGTGTGTGTGTGTGTGTGTGTGTGTGTGTGTGTGTGTGTGTGTGTGTGTGTGTGTGTGTGTGTGTGTATTTGTGCTTTTTGTGGTGTGTAGATGATTTTATAACTGCTGGGTCAAAAATGACTCTAAGACAATCTTTGTACCCTGGTGGTGTACAGCTTTCATGGAAATATGAACAAAGTCGGTTTCACTTTTTCTGATTTTGGGGTCACTCTAGGAAAAGTAATCAAATTTCAAGATTTAAAAAATATAATTTTGGGGGGTTTCTCTGCTGTTACACAAAGTGGCGGGTAATGTTTGACCCTTAAGACAACACAAGGGATAAGTAGTTTTAAAACCAAATACTTTTAGACTTTTACGAGAGTCATATTTTACTGGGTGACTTTCACTTTTACTTGAGTCATTTTAAATTAAGGTGTCTTTATTTTTGCTCAAGTATGACAATTGCCTACCTTTTCCACCACTGTATCCTACAAACCATGATTCTGTATCCTACAAACCATGATTCTGTATCCTACAAACCATGATTCTGTATCCTACAAACCATGATTCTGTATCCTACAAACCATGATTCTGTATCCTACAAACCATGATTCGACCGTTGGACTGTCAGATGGTGTAGCGTGATTCATTACTCCAGAGATCACGTTTCTACTGCTCCAGAGTCCAATGGCAGCAAGCTTTACACCACTCCAGCCAACGCTTGGCATTGCACATGGACATCTTAGGCTTGTGTGGGGCTGTTCGGTCCTGGAAACCCATTTCATGAAGCTACCAACGATTAGTTATTGTGCTGACGTCTTTTCCAGAGGCAGTTTGGAACTCGGTAGTGATTATCGCAACCGAGGACAGATGATTTTTACACGGTAAGCGCTTCAGCACTTTGGAGTCCCATTCTGTGAGCTTGTGTGGCCTACTACCTCACGAGTGAGCTGTTGTTGCTCCTAGATGTCTCCAATTCACACTAACAGCACTTACAATTGACCAGGGCAGCTCTAGCAGAGCAGACATTTGACGAACTGACTTGCTGGAATGGTGGTACGTTGAAAGTTACTGAGCTCTTCAGTAAGGCCATTCTACTGCTAATATGTGTCTATGGAGATTGAATGGCTGTGTGCTCAATTTTCAAATCAAATATATTTATTATTTATTTATGATTTTATACACGTATCAGCAATGGGTGTGGCTGAAATAGCAGAATCCACAAGACAGAGTCCACATACTTTGTATATGCACACCATTTTCCCCTTTGGCTTTAGCCACTATAAAAACCCTCTACTCCAGATGGTGGCCAACCAGATCACACTAGCCCATTAACTTGTGTTGTGAGGTTCACATAAAGCTTGGCCTAGGTGTGCACTGGAACATGGTGACAATAAGCATTAGGGCAAATATTCTGTCATTCTCCTCTGCCTTGATGTTACTAGTACTTGAAAGGAAGACTGATAGATTCTGTCCAGATATGTACATAGACAGATAAATAGACCGAAAGACACATACTATACAGAGATAAGAGATACTTTGTGCATGTACGTATCACTGCATTTGATGGATACTGAATATTCTTTCAGTGACAGTGACAGTGACAGTGACACACCCACAAACCCATCAATACTGTAAGTGAAGCATCATAAAGTCTTTGAAACATATTTCCTCCTCTTAGCCCCATCCATTTTCATATAGGATGATAATACAGGATGGCATGGAATTTACAGCTAACTGAATTCCCATGTGGGCCAATAGAATGGCCCTCGTAAATATTCTATGCACAGGGGGGGGGGGGTGTCCCATTTTGCCATCACCACAGAGCTCTCTATGGTGCTGAAATAATATATAGGAACCCTGTGTGTGTGTGTGTGTGTGTGTGTGTGTGTGTGTGTGTGTGTGTGTGTGTGTGTGTGTGTGTGTGTGTGTGTGTGTGTGTGTGTTCTGTCTTTTACTCTCTTCCATCCTCTCCTCCACTCTTTCCCTCCTTTGTCATCAGTTCCAACTCTGAAAGTTATTGGAAATCAGGATGTTGGAAATCAGGATCCCAGGACTCCCTGGAACACAATGGCAATTGTTACTGAACGGACTATCCTGACCAAATTTTAATAAATTGAAATGGGTATATATGAACGTGTAGGCTAAACCGACAGTTGAAGTCGGAAGTTTACATACACCTTAGCAAAATACATTTAAAACTCAGTTTTTCACAATTCCTGACATTTAATCGTAGTTAAAATTCCCTTTCTTAGGTCAGTTAGGATCACCACTTTTTTTAAAGAATGTAAATTGTCAGAATAATAGTAGAGAGAGTGATTTATTTAAACTTTTATTTATTTCATCTCATTCCCAGTGGGTCAGACGTTTACATACATCAATTAGTATTTGGTTATATTGCCTTTAAATTGTTTAACTTGGGTCAAACATTTCGGGTAGCCTTCCACAAGCATCCTACAATAAGGTGGGTTAATTTTGGCCCATTCCTTCTGACAGAGTTGGTGTAACAGAGTCAGGTTTGTAGGCCTCCTTACTCGCACACACTTTTTCAGTTATGCCCACAAATTCCTATAGGATTGAGGTCAGGGCTTTGTGATGGCCACTCCAATACCTTGACTTTGTTGTCCTTAAGCCATTTTGCCACAACTTTGGAAGTATGCTTGGGGTCATGGTTCATTCGGAAGACCCATTTGCGACCAAGCTTTAACTTCCTGACTGATGTCTTGAGATGTTGCTTCAATATATCCATGCAATTTTCATACCTCATGATGCCATCTATTTTGTGTAGTGGACCAGTCTCTCCTGCAGTAAATCACCCCCACAACATGATGCTGCCACCCCCGTGCATCACGGTTGGGATGGTGTTCTTCGGCTTGCAAGCCTCCCCCTATGTCCACCGAACATAGCGATGGTCATTATGGCCAAACAGTTCTATTTTGTTTCATCAGACCAGGGGACATTTTTCCAAAAAGTACGATCTTTGTCCCCATGTTCAGTTGCAAACCGTAGTCTGTTTTTTTATGGCGGTTTTGGAGCAGTGGCTTCTTCCAACAATTGTTGGAAAAATGACCTGTGTCATGCACAAAGTAGATATCCTAACCGACTTGCCAAAACTATAGTTTGTTCACAAGACATTTGTGGAGTGTTTGAAAAACGAGTTTTAATGACTCCAACCTAAGTGTCTGTAAACTTCCAACTTCAACTATTTGTACATGTGACCAGTTACAATCACACCTTTTGTATACCCTAATTCAACTTATATTTTATGAGGTACTGTAGAGACATACAAGTAATGTTTTTATAGTGTAAGGTACTTCAAGTACCATTATGTACAATCTGAACAAGTAACTGGGCCCAGATTCACAAAACACTTCTTACGCAAAAACGTAAGTTCATATGATAATTTGAAAGTTTAATTCCTCAACAATATCTTAACATTTTATGATTTTCTTACGAACTTCTCAAATATCATCTTATTAATCTTCTTAAAATGTGTGTTTCTGGCCAACCAAATTAGCTAGCTATCTAGCTAACAATGGCAATCATGTTAACATATTTCGTACTGCGTTTACTGTTCAAAAACATAATCTTTGGTTTTAAATATTCAATACTGAAACTTTTAGATTATGTTTGTCAGTGAATTAAGCATGTTTAATTTATTTTAATGAGATTATTATCTCACTGCCCAGATTTTAGGACAAGAGTTTACCTATCTTGGAATTAAGAACAATTCCATTAACTTTGTTTTCAACTTTCTTAACTGTTTGCTTAAGGAGAAACGTAAGAAGTAGAGCAAGAATATTTCCAATAACCGTTTTGAGGAATAGCAACTTTGCTTAACATTCTTAATAAGTCTAGATTTAAGGAAAAAAATGGCAGTTCAGAAGAAATGTTTTTTTAAGAAGGTTTTGTGAATCTGGGCCCTGGAGGTGGGTGCATTAGCCACAAAGGGTTAACGATTTAACACTAGAACCAATGGGACTTGACACATACTGTACATGTTCATGGTATACTTAGTGTTCTGAAGTGTTCATGGTATACTTAGTGTTCTGACATGTTCATGGTATACTTAAGCAATAAGGCCCAGGGAGGTGTGGTATATGGCAAATATACCACGGCCAACGGCTGTTCTTAGGCACAACGCATTGTGGAGTGCCTGGACACAGCCCTTAGCCGTGGTATATTGGCCATATATCACAAATCCCCAAGGAGCCTTTTTGCTATTTTAAACTGGTTATCAATGCAATTAGAGCAGAAAAATGAAACGTTTTGTCATACGCATGGCATGTGGTCTGATATACCACGGCTGTCAGCCAATCAACATTCAGGACTCAAACCACCCAGTTTACACTTAGTGTTCTGAAGTGTTCATGGTATATTAAAGGCAGTGTCACTACACAGTATTTCTTCCCTCCTTGAGAAACCAGCTACGCATTGTGCCCATTGTGGCCTTAATGTACTGTATTGTATTCCAAACTGAAGCTAACGAGGTGGGCGCACTAATCAGTGTCAACAGTGTTAACCCACTCCACAATGGTCATATTGTGAATACTAAGAGCAGGGTCGCTGCATTGTGTTGTTGTCATTCCATTTGTTAATGTACTCTACTGTGCGTTGTTGCGGTGGCACCTGCCAACGTTTCCATTGTACAGCCGAGTAGAAACATTTGTATTATCAACAATGAGATTACTCAGTCTCTGCCAAGATGGTTTACTAAACAACATGGAGTCATTACAATAATACAACATTACGCGATTCCAATGTCATGCTTCATTACACTCTTAGAAAAAAAGTGCTATTTAGAACCTAAAATGGTTCTTTGTCTGTCCCCATTGGATAACTCTTTGAAAAACAATTTTTCGTTCCTGGTAGAACTCTTTTGGGTTCAATGTAGAACCCTCTGTGGAAAGGGTTCCACATGGAACCCAAAAGAGTTCTACCTGGAATCAAAAAGGGTGATCACATGGGGACAGTGGAAGAACCCGTTTGGAACCCTTTCTCTAAGAGTGTAAAGCCTGGCTGACGGATGGGTAGTGTTGTACATATGTCTAGCTGTGGCGTGCAGTGAGAATAATAGTGTCTTGAAGGACAACAGACATCATCTGTCCTCACAAATCCTACAGCAACAGTTTTGATTAGAATATGGTGGATGTGCTTTCAAAATGTATTTGTTTTGTGAGATCGTTCCGTACATACTACTAACATACTACTCAACTGTCAGTGTTTTTGTTTTCCTACAAAGGTACATTTATACAATGATCATTTTGTTCCATTTGTCTATCTGATTTTGACCATAAACATACGTTTTGCGACAAGGAAATACTAACAACATGTAGCTACAGTATCTTAGACAGGACACATATTTCAATCCAAATCATTCACAGTACCATAATTGACATGTTTTAGTTATGATCACTGTGATACCAGTGTGAGAACATGCCCCTCTCCTCCCTATAATAGTTTTGTTGTTTTTCATCTAATCATAAGCAAGTGCAGTTACATTTCATCACTATCCCACAAGGGTAGTATAACTGTCCTATCACCACTGGTATTAACTCTCCTTCTCTAACTCACAATGCTAAACCAAGTCCTTAAAGGGGCAACCTGGGAATGCTAGGCCTAATTCCATTTTTTTTTTAGGTTTTAATTAATGATACCTTAGAAATGCCTAATTTGCTCACTTCAACTATCTTTCCCAATCAGAACCCAACATATAATATTATTTGACTCTATATTCTCTACTTTAATACTATATCTTCAAGTATGGCTAAAATGCTTTGATCTAATGGATGAATTTGATTTCATGGATGGCCAGTCCTTGTATCCATAGCTCTGTCTATGAATTTGATTGGTTACATCTCTCTCCTGTTCACCAAAACCAGTGTCAGGGTGACCGCTTGTTCTTGTTTGATTCCTAGATTGGCCTTTAACCTTTTCCTGCAGTGGGCTAAATCAGGGTCACAAAGTGTTTCTTGGTAGTCTTAAACAAATCTAATTTGAAACAAAAGTATACACCTCACACACATGTTTATGGGCTTAGCATAAAGAAGACACCTGTACCATGTCAGATATATTGTTGAAATGTACTCAATTTTGAGTTTGCACCCCCAATATTACACTTTATATACATCACAGAAGACTGAAATATAACCGTTTGACATAGAAACACTGGATTTTTAGCATTACAAAAATAATGTTTATTAATTATGAAATTATGAAAACATGAATAATATTCCACCCATGAGGCCACTATGCCATTTAACTGCATGAAAGGGCTACACAGTGTCTCCTCACTATAACGGAACAAACCTCTGTATGTCAGCTCAGACATTAATAGCCTGAGAAGAATCCCAGAGTTTTGCAGCTGCAAATGCCCAGTCATAAAATATTCAATAAAAATGAGGGAATTCAAGCCCAAGTATGGATATATATAAATAAAGTTCTGAGGGGAGGAAAGTGGGTAAGGGGAATGGGTTGCTCATACTGCTGAGTTGACAGGAGAGAGTTTGGGGATATTAAATGAAGTTCCACCTTCGGCCAAATATGCAGAGGTTTATGTAATATCTCTAAAGTGCTTTTTCTTTTAAGTTCTGTTTCCTTTTCCCCCTTAAATCGAACCCCATCACATTTCTCGCCCACTGTTGCTGTTGAAGACAAATATTTATTTAGTGCCATTTAAACGGGTAAAACTGTATATTTTCATTGTATAGATGAGGTGTAATTTACATAGATTTTGTTTTTTAACAAGACATTTGATTACGAATTCAAATGTGCTGATTTTCTTTTTATGAGTCATATGATGATCACATGCACACCATTTCATCTACATAGGCCTACAAACTCTTTCCCATTAGGCACTCGAACATTCACTGAAAACATGTGTGTTTGGCTAGGTTATTTGTCAATATTATATTTTTATATTTAACTAGGCAAGTCAGCCTAGGAACAGTGGGTTAACTGCCTTGTTCAGGGGGATTGTCAGCTCAGGGATTCAATCTAGCAACCTTTCAGTTACTAGTCCAACGCTCTAACCACTAGGCTCTAACCACTAGGCTACCTGCCACCCCTACATGTCACATTAACATTACAAACACAATTTCTAAATGCTCAGACAGAGACACACTACTGGTGTCACGGTTTTCCTCCTCTTCGTCTGAAGAAGAGAGGCGAGAAGGATCGGAGGACCACTATGCGGCGTGGTAAGTGTCCATGGTTTTAATAGGAAAACTCAAACATGAACAGGAATACAAAACAATAAACGTGAAAACCGAAACAGCCCTATCTGGTGCAGAAAACACAAAGACAGGAAACAGCCCTATCTGGTGCAGAAAACACAAAGACAGGAAACAGCCCTATCTGGTGCAGAAAACACAAAGACAGGAAACAGCCCTATCTGGTGCAGAAAACACAAAGACAGGAAACAATCACCCACAAAATACCCAAACAATATGGCTGCCTAAATATGGTTCCCAATCAGAGACAACAATAAACACCTGCCTCTGATTGAGAACCACCCTAGGCAACCATAGACTTACCTAGACAACTAAACTGAACACAACCCCATTAATCTAATAAAACCCCTAGACAAGACGAAACACAATAAATCACCCATGTCACACCCTGGCCTAACCAAAATAATAAAGAAAACAAAGATAACTAAGGCCAGGGCGTGACAACTGGAAACAAACTGGTTGAATCAATGTTATTTTAGCTAAATGTACTGAGACATGGAATCTATGTGGAAAATACCATGGATTTGAAAAAATGTAATCAATGTACAGTAGGCCAAAAGAAAATGTTTAAGATGAAATGTCATCCACAGGATTACAGCATCATGGTAACCACATTTCAACATAGACAACCCTTGTTTATAATATGTTTAATTTGTACCTTTAAAACAAAGTCAGATAACAACGTTAAATCAACTATCCGGAGGAAAAATTATATAGGCAGGACAACACCGCCTACTGGGGAATTGATCCATCTACAGCTATCCCTTGGTCTCCCATTCAGTGTTGTAACAAAGCCCAGCCCTGCTTAGGTATGATATTTGTCACTGACTACTACCAATGTGCTATCATTAGATTGATTGAGTTATCTCCACTTAAAAACTAAATAGATGCACTAAAGGGTAGGTTTATAGAGCATATGATATGTGATCATCATTTATCACTCATATATCATCAATGTTGCTGCTATTTAGGCGTATATAAGGTGCATTCAGAAAGTATTCAAACCACTTGACTTATTCCACATTTGGTTGTGTTAAAGCCTGAATTCTAAATGGATTACTGTAGATATACTGAACAAAAATATAAACGCAACATGTAACATTTTCAAAGGTTTTACTGAGTTACAGTTCATACGTATAAGGAAATCAGTCAATTGAAATAAATTCATTAGGCCCTAATCTATGGATTTCACATGACTGAGAATACAGATATGCATCTGGTCACAGATACCTTCAAAGAAAGATAGGAGCGTGGATCAAAAAAACAGTCAGTATATGGTGACCACCATTTGCCTCATGCAGCGCGACACATCTCCTTCGCATAGAGTTGATCAGACTTTTGATTGTACATTGTAAAATGTTTTCCCACTCCTCTTTAATGGTAATGCAATGTTGCTGGATATTGGCAGGAACTGGAACACGCTGTTGTACACGTCGATCCAGAGCATCCCAAGAATGCTCAATGGGTGACATGTCTGGTGAGTATGAAAGCTATGGAAGAACTGGGAAATGTTCAGCTTCCAGGATTTGTGTACAGATCCTTGCGACATGGGGCCGTGCATTACCATGCTGAAACATGAGGTGACGGTGGTGGATGAATGACAATGGGCCTCAGGATCAAATGGGCATCATTGTCGTGCCATTTGAAGAATCTCAAATATACAATATATTTTGATTTTTGGTTACTACAGGATTCCATATGTGTTATTTCATAGTTGCATGATGCCTTCACTATTATTCTACAATGTAGAAAATAGTAAAAATAAAGAAAAAACCCTTGAATGAGTAGGTGTGTCCCAGCTTTTGACTGGTACTGTAAATATTCACATTCCTAAGTCAATACCTGTTGGAATCACCTTTGGCAGCAATTAAAGCTGTGAGTCTTTTAGAGCTTTGCACACCTGGATTTGACAATATTTGATTAATTGTTTTATTCAAGCGCCGTCAAGTTGGTTGTTTATCATTGCTAGACAGCCATTTTCAAGTCTTGCCATAGATTTCCAAGACGATTTAAGTCACAAATGTAACTAGGTCACTCAGATGTATTCATTGTCATCTTGGTAAGCAGCTCCAGTGCAGATTTGGCCTTTTAATTTAGGTATTGGCCTGCTGAAAGGGGATTTGTCACCCAGTGTCTGTTGGAAAGCAGACAGAACCAGGCTTTCCCCGTATGCATGTGCTTAGCTCTATTCTGTTTATTTTTATCCTACAAAACTCCTTAGTCCTTGCTAATGGCAAGCATACCCATAACATGACGCAGCCACCACCAAGCTTGAAAACATGAAGCATGGTACTCAGTGATTTGTTGTGTTGGATTTGCGCCAAACATAACATTTTGTTTTCAGGACATAAAGTTAATTTCTTTGAAATACCTGAGTGATTGCCTTTCTCTTTGGCAACTGAGTTAGGAAGGACCCCTGCATCTTTGTAGTGACTGGGTGTATATATACACCGTCCAAAGTGTAATTAATCACTTCACCATGTTTCAAGTTCAATTCCATGTTATTTTTACATAAAATAAAATGTGTATTTTATATGCCCATACATAGATGAGAGGTAGGCCTATAACTATAAACATATTTTTTTCAATAAGTTTACATTTAGGAATTCACAGGTGCTGATTTCAGTTTTTTGCGTCTTGTTTTTTATTCAATATTCATAAAACTTCTCAGTGCTCTAGGATCAATTTAGCCTTTTAAATAATAATGAATAAGATTACATGGCCATATGACGCCTGGTCCTAGATCAGCACTCCTACTCTGAGACGTTGTGTGCAAACGGGCCCAGGACTAACCTCGGCAGTCTGCGGGGAGCTCTCCCTGGTCCTGAAAAGATTATATGGCTCTCACCCATTGGGTACAGATGTCAGTTCAACATCTAGTTTTGATTTACATTTGGTTCAATCAGTGTCGGATTTAGGTATAGGCGACATGGGCAGTCGCCCAGGGCGGCATCTTGCCGGGGGCAGCACACAATTTTTTGGGGAACGGTGACACTTGCACGATCGGTTTTCTATCGCTCATTTGCACTTCATGTCAATGTGGGTCAATTAACCTTATCGGAATGGGCTCCCTGCTTCTAGTTTGTGAGCTGGGAAGGTCTCCCACTCAGAAGAACGAGATGGGGAAGGAGTTAGGTTGACCTCAGGTCTCCCCACTGGAAGCCCGAGGTCGGGGGAGCGGTGGAATCTATGAAATAGCTCACCTCTAACTTTGTACAGTGCTAATGCAATTAGTAAAATCAGTCACACGACGAAATGATACCAAATAAACCACAATTCATTCATAAAACTGTGAATATATATCTTCACAGACATATTGTTGCATTTTTTTCTGGTTTGTGCGAAATCATTAAGAATAATATAAAACCAGTCTGCACACCACCAAGGTGAATTGGTTTAGTCTTGACCCTTGGAAGACAGTGTTGGGGTAGGGGTGTTGTATTGATGCTTGAGTGCCAAATAAAAACACATTGGTTTCTAATTGTCTTTGTTACTTATTTTTTACATTTGAGTCTTATTTTTGTATACATTTGTATATTTATATAGTTTTAAATGTTATTATTATTTATTTGAGTTGTTCCAAATGTCTGAATAAAAATGACAGTTAGTGCAAAATGGTGCTTTTTTGTGTGTGTGGGGGATCGCCCAAGGAGCCATAGACTGTCACCCAATCAGATCCAATCAGTTTTCCACGTTGACTCAACGTCATCACATTGATTTATTTGTTTTAAACACCTGGAAAACCGTAGAAAAACGTTGATTCAAACCGTTTTTGCACAGTTGGTAATCCGAAACGGAATCTCGTTTTATCTTGTTTGTTGACCCATTGCAAATGGTCAATATGCATTTATAAAAGGAATGATCTGCAATATGAGGCTTAGAGATGAGTGCAGATGGGATAGTACATTTGTAGATGTGTTGTTGTATGAAGAGAAGGCTATAACACAGCATATAAAAAAACAGAACTAAAGGGGGATGATGATATAAATAGTAGGCTGTGTTATTTTTTTGACCTGTAAGTGAGTTAGTAGTAGACTACGGTGATTAAGCTTTTTTCATATGCTGTGTTTGGAATTTGCGCCGGGGTGACGTCAGCAACAGGATGCGCGCCAGACTGGTCCCCATCGAGAGAGAAGAAAAAAAAAGAACGAGAGAGAGAGAGACGGGACCGCGCATCTCCGTTCTCCGCTGCTGAAGCGACTGCGGGGAACCAGATGCCCTACTGTGAGCCGCTGCCTGTGGATATCGCGGATGCCAGAGCAGAATAGACCTAGTCGAGAGACAGACCCATTCACACTCAGCCAAAGCGAATAAAGGAGAGGGGTAGTGGGAGAGATAAGGAGAGGTGGTTTTACGCGTTGTCAGTGTGGTTTTCAGCTTCGGAAAAAGAGCTACTGTAAGAAGAGGAGGACTCGCAATATTGGGCACTAGAATAAGAAAAAAACGCGTTATCCCGTTCTGCTGCTGCTGCGGCTCGTGAGCGCATTCTCTGCTCGGTTTGGAATACAATGTGTCTGCATGAGACCATGGAGATACGGAGTGGATTTATCAAAGAGCACTTCGACAGTTTATGAACAAAACTGGACCTCTCTTTTTCTACGGCATTTTGTCCCCCTTTTTTGTTGGGATTGTTTTTTGTTGTGTATTTTTCCGTTTGCATATTTTCGTTTGATTTATGGTGTTTTATGATTTCATATCATATTTTAATTTTTTAACTATTTCGGTTTTTACTTTTCATCGGTTTTGGAGGAGAGCTGGATTGACTCGTCGTGAAGATTTGTGGACAGAAGATTCCGCGTCGCTCATGTGAATGATATTCTATCTTCCCAACTGAGACGTGCCATGGATGGAAAACTTAATTTGCATCAACAAAACCGATAGGGAAATATCCGTTACATCGAATAACTACTGCTAACAGCAATCAGGTAAGAATCCATATCACAACTACCTTATTTCTGATTCAAGGTGAACGTAATATGTGCCGATTGTGTGTGTTTTATACACGATATTCTGTATATCTGAGCTTGGCAGTAAGCGTACTTAACCTATTGACATGTTTGTGAAAGTATCCCTCATAGAAAAGCCCTTGATACATTTGTGTGAATGATGTATTTTGTGGTGAATACACACGTTTTAATCCGTAGCATGTTAGAATTAGCCCAACGTTGACATGCGACCTTCTATCCAGCGGGTGCATCTGCGTCAGCCCTGGGAATGTCGCTAACGACTCCTGTTCTGTGAACCTGAACTGGAGTACCGGTCACAGAAAATCAGATTGTTTATACAGCAGAAGACCCTCACATAATACGCAACAGACGCCCTTCGTTTAGCTTTGGCCTTACGCATGTGGTACTGGTCTCTCTAATCCCGGTTTATGTGAGAGTGGTGTGTTTTTGACATTTATCTCAACCTATTCAGTCAGACCTGTAACTTTGCGCAGTGTCGAAAACGCACACAGACTCGCTCTCTTCAACGCGAGTGGTGTAGGCAGGGGATCCTATTTCTTTAGAGATGTGTTGGGAATCACCGCAAGCCTTCTCCTCCTCGACACTGGGTCTGTGTGTCTTTTCACACTGCATTCAAACCAATGTGTGTTCGATAGACACATGTCTCATCAAGAGATAAGGATATGTTGTAAGGCCTATTGTTAGGCCGTTGCTATCCCCCTCTCTCCCAAGTGTGCGGTGTGAGTGCTTGTGTTAGTGCGCGCGCGCATGCATGTGTGTGTTTATAAAGCCCATTTATGGTCAATCTGGAGCCTGGTTGCCATCTCTGTTCAGTTATTACATTCACTCCTTGCCACTCCTGTCGTCTGCCAAAGATACTGGGCTTTCGGCAGTCTTGAAATATGAACATTCTATCAATAATGAGATCAGAGGATTTGATCCTGATTCGAAAACCCTCACAGCCATCATCCAATCGCGATGTTTATGCAAATTAGACTTATAGGAAAACGTTCTAACTAATGCATGCATTTGATTGAAAACGTCATAACATTGGGGATTCTAACGTATTACATTTTATTGTGAACATAAACATTGGGTGCAAGGAGAACAGAAGATTCACCTTTATTGCATTTTTACCACCAGCCAATGTGGTAACATCACACCAGAGAAGCTCTTGCCATTCAAACTTCCCCGCCAGTTCACTGTGTGAACGCTATTGCCTATTATATTTTATATTTTTGAATTGTTCAAAATACGTGACGAAACTATATTGCTGCTTCTGGGACACGCATTGAGCTAGGCTACTGGTTCAAGAGCTATAAGAGCAATAGAGAGAGGATGGAAGAGAGAGAGAGGCCAGTGGAGATGCCAGCGAGATGCACGAATTGCGCAAGAAGGGAACAGTGAGGACAGAGATATGTAAATTATAAAATCATTCCTAGACTGGGCTATTGAATCCACCATTCGTATGGTAGCCTATATATTAGGCCTAGCCTACTACAGTGAATTTAGGACACCACCACCTGTGCTATGCAAGCCAGAAACTAAACTCAGCAAAAAATGAAACATCCTCTCAACTGCCTTTATTTTCAGCAAACTTAACATTTGTAAATATTTGTATGATCATAACAAGATTCAACAACTGAGACAAACACTGAACAAGTTCCACAGACATGTGACTAACAGAAATGGAAAAACTTGTCCCTGAACAAAGGGGGGTCAAAATCATAAGTAACAGTCAGTATCTGGTGTGGCCACCAGCTACATTAAGTACTGCAGTGCATCTCCTCCTCATGGACTGCACCAGATTTGCCAGTTCTTGCTGTTAGATGTTACCTCACTCTTCCACCAAGGCACCTGCAAGTTGCCGGACATTTCTGGGGGAATAGCCCTAGCCCTCACCCTCCGTTCCAACAGGTCCCAGATGTGCTCAATGGGATTGAGATCCGGGCTCTTCGCTGGCCAAGGCAGAACACTGACATTCCTGTCTTGCAGGAAATCACACACAGAACGAGCAGTATGGCTGGTGGCATTGTCATGCCAGGATGAGCCTGCAGGAAGGGTATCACAAGAGAGAGGAGGATGCCTTCCCTGTAACGCACAGCGTTGAGATTGCCTGCAATGACAACAAGCTCAGTCCTATGATGCTGTGACACACTGCCCCAGATCATGACAGACCCTCCACTTACAAATCGATCCCGCTCCAGAGTACAGGCCTCGGTGTAACGCTCATTCCTTCGACGATAAATGCGAATCCGACCGTCACCCCTGGTGAGACAAAACTGCGACTCGTCAGTGAAGAACACTTTTCGCCAGTCCTTTCTTGGCCAGCGATGGTGGGTTTGTGCCCATAGACGACGTGATGTCTGGTTAGGACCTGCCTTACAACAGGCCTCAAGCCCTCAGTCTGAGCACCGATGGAGGGATTGTGCATTCCTGGTGTAACTCGGGCAGTTGTTGTCGCCATCCTGTACCTGTCCCGCAAGTGTGATGTTCGGATGTACCAATGCTGTGCAGGGGATGTTACACGTGGTCTGCCACTTCGATGACGATCAGCTGTCCATCCTGTTTCCCTGTAGCTCTGTCTTAGGCGTCTCACAGTACGGACATTGCAATTTATTGCCCTGGCCACATCTGCAGTCGTCATGCCTCCTTGCAGCATGCCTAAGGCACATTCACACAGATGAGCAGGGACCCTGGGCATCTTTCTTTTGGTGTTTTTCTGAGTCCGTAGGAAGGCCTCTTTAGTGTCCTACGTTTTTATAACTGTTACCTTAATTGCCTACAGTCTTTAAGCTGTTAATGTCTTAAGAACCGTTCCACAGGTGCATGTTCATTAATTGTTCATGGTTAATTTCCTCCGCAAGGCAATCAAACAAGCTAAGCGTCAGTATAGAGACAAAGTAGAGTCACAATTCAACGGCTCAGACATGAGAGGTATGTGGCAGGGTCTACAGTCAATCATGCACTATAATAGGAAAACAGTTCCCGTCGCAGACCAGGATGTCTTGCTCCCAGACAGACTAAACAACTTCTTTGCTCGCTTTGAGGACAATACAGTGCCACTGACATGGCCCGCTACCAAAACCTGCGGACTCTCCTTCACTGCAGCCGACGTGAGCAAAACATTTAAACGTGTCAACCCTCGCAAGGCTGCAGGCCCAGACAGCATCCCCAGCCGCATCCTCAGAGCATGAGCAGACCAGCTGGCTGGTGTGTTTACGGACATATTCAATCAATCTTTATCCCAGTCTGCTGTCCCAACATGCTTCAAGAGGTCCACCTGTTCCTGTTCCCATGAAAGCGAAGGTAACTGAGCTAAATGACTACCGCCCTGTAGCACTCACTTCCGTCATCATGAAGTGCTTTGAGAGACTAGTCAAGGAACATTTCACCTCCACCCTACCTGACACCCTAGACCCACTCCAATTTGCTTACCGCCCAAATAGGTCCACAGATGATGCAAGCACACTGCACACTGCCCTAACCCATCTGGACAAGAGGAATACCTACGTGAGAATGCTGTTCATTGACTACAGCTCAGCATTTATTATTATTACTATTATTTGACCATGCTGGTCATTTATGAACATTTGATCATCTTGGCCGTGTTCTGTTATAATCTCCACCCGGCACAGCCAGAAGAGGACTGGCCACCCCTTATAGCCTGGTTCCTCTCTAGGTTTCTTCCTAGGTTTTGGCCTTTCTAGGGAGTTTTTCCTAGCCAACGTGCTTCAATACCTGCATTCCTTGCATTTTGGAGTTTTAGGCTGTGTTTCTGTACAGCACTTTGAGATATCAGCTGATGTCCGAAGGGCTATATAAATACATTTGATTTGACTTAACACCATAGTACCCTCCAAACTCGTCATCAAGCTCGAGACCCTGGGACTCGACCCCGCCTTGTGCAACTGGGTCCTGGACTTCCTGACGGGCCTCCCCCAGGTGGTGAGGGTAGGTCAAAAATCTCCACCCCACTGATCCTCAACACTGGGGCCCCAGAAGGGTGCGTTCTCAGCCCTCTCCTGTACTCCCTGTTCACCCACGACTGCGTGGCCATGCACGTCTCCAACTCAATCATCAAGTTTGCAGAAAACACTACAGTGGTAGGCTTGATTACCAACAACGACGAGACGGCCTACAGGGAGGAGGCGAGGGCCCTCGGAGAGTGGTGTCAGGAAAATAACCTCACACTCAACGTCAACAAAACAAAGTAGATGATCGTGGACATCAGGAAACCGCAGAGGGAGCACCCCGCTATCCACATCGACGGACAGTAGTGGAGAGGGTAGAAAGTTTTAAGTTTCTCGGCGTACACATCACGGACAAACTGAAATGGTCCAACCACACAGACAGCATCGTGAAGAAGGCGCAGCAGCACATCTTCAACCTCAAGAGGCTGAAGAAATTCGGCTTGTCACCAAAAACACTCACAAACTTCTACAGATGCACAATCGAGAGCATCCTGTCGGGCTGTATCACCGCCTGGTACGGCAACTGCTCCGCCCATAACCGTAAGGCTCTCCAGAGGGTAGTGAGGTCTGCACAACGCATCACTGGGGGAAAAATACGTACGCTCTAGGACACCTACACCACCTGATGTCACAGGAAGGCCAAAAATATCATCAAGGACAACAACCACCCAAACCACTGCCTGTTCACCCCGCTAACATCCAGAAGGCGAGGTCAGTACAGGTGCATCAAAGCAGAGACCGAAAGACTGAAAAACAGCTTCTATCTCATATCATATGTATATACTGTACTCTATACCATCTACTGCATCTTGCCATCTTGATGTAATGTATCACTAGCCACTTTAAACAATGGCACTTTTATATGTTTACATACCCTACATTACTCATCTCATATGTATATACTGTTTTTAAACCCTTTACAATGAAGATCTGTGAAGTTATTTGGATGTTTACTAATTATCTTTGAAAGACAGGGTCCTGAAAAAGGGACATTTTCTTTTTTTGCTGAGTTTAGGTTTCCATCCAATTGGCGACAGATTTTCATGTGGATATTCTAAAATCTGCATAAAAACAATATGCGCATATTCCCACCAGAGATGTTTCCATGAAATTGACTTGTTGCTGAAAAAAGCCTGTGCATGATGATCTGCACATAAAAAGACTTTTGCAGTTAAATTCCCATGTACTGAATTACAAAAACACGTTATTTAGGTTTCTATCGCATTTTCAACTCCGCTAATGGTTTTGTCACAATAATTTTTGCCTTTTAGGCTATAGCGAATGTGCCCACTCGGTCTTGGCTGGAGTGCTCTATCTGACAGCTCACAGATACAGCCCCTACACGATGAGATTATTATGGATACAAGATTGATTATTTTTATTTGACAAATGGCAGCCAAGCATCGATCATCATGTCACCAGAATAAGACCCTCGATATCTATTAGAATGGAGCATCAAGCTCATCACCGTGCACTTTCATCAACCTGGGAAGTTCATCGTAACTTAGTTATTCTGTAGGCTAATAAAGTCTGTGCTTAATTTGTAAATCGGGAGGTGGTGGAACAAAAAGTGAGCTGGAGAGGGGGGTCACCTGGGGAGCTGTGAGGTACCAGAATGCATTGCATGCATATCATAGCATTTGCGTAGTGATAGAGCAGTAGAGTAGAGGCACTTCGAGAATTTGCACACATGGGTGTTTTTTTGTAGCCCAGGGTCAGGGAAAAATGTGAACTTTTATAAACGCATTTCCTGCAATTTTACATCATTTTACATGACTGGAAACTTTGGCAGAATCTGTTTTAACACCGCAGAAATGATAGAAACGACAGGCTACATTGACACTGACAACCTGAGAATGTGAGATCAATAAAAACAACCTTGTGTGGAGACATATTGTAGGCTACAATATGAGGAGGAAATTATAGTCCTAAAAAATGCTTTCCAGTTTCACTGACTCACCCAATGATGTGCAGCTCAATCACTAGATGATGGCTCATGCATTTTCTCTCTTGTTTTATTTTGGAAAACAATATTTGGAAGTTGGTGAAATATTTGGTAGCCTACAGCAGAGAGTTTAGAGTATTCTCTTTTCAGCCCTTTTCAGTCATTTGCTTTCCAACCGGTGTTTTCCCCAGGCAGGTCACCCTTGATACAAGTCAGAATTCGACATCCATCCATGTCTGAGGAGGTCAGGTGATGATGTGGTAACCGTCCACTAGGGGCAACAGTGAGCACTTTTACCTTCAAGTAGGTTTCAGTTTAGCTAGGGTATTGTGGATGGTGCATCTGATTCCAAAGGTTGCAAGTTCGAATACAGTAAAATAAAGTGGTTTTGATATTTTTGTTTTAAGCCTATCCCCAACCTTAACCCTTACCTGACCTATTCAGAGTTAATGTCTAACCTTAGCAATTCGGAGTTAATGCCTAAACTTAACCTTAAACACATTTGGAACAACTTCAAAATTTGAAATTTGAGAAAAATGGATGAACGTCTAATTCTTATGTGATACTTTGAGAGCTTGTAGCTTTTTGTATTTTTATTTGAAATATTTCAAAGGCCTGTTTTGTCTGAATGCTGTTCACTGACAGATTTGCCTCTTGGCCCGGACTGTAGTCTATGCCTTGTTATTATGTTACGCACAACCCACAGCTAGACTTAAAAAAAAAAAAAGAAGCTATTATTCCTCTGAGGCTAAATTAAAGTCATTCTTATGGTGTAGTAGGCTATTCTGAAGTATTCCTTTCTTTCTGAATAGACAGCAGTAATTCTATAACTTTAGCACATTTATTTTAATTTACCAGGGGTGCTGCAGAACCCTTAGTGTGGCTATGATTCTATAAGGAAATAATTTATGAAGTGCAACACTGGAGCGATGAGAGTTGCAGGCTCATGTCTATCACAGCAGAGAGAGGAAGAGATCATAGAAAGTGAATGTCATTCTAGTTCTGTGAGAGATACAGGCGCTCTTCTCACACAGCCACTGCAACACTTTGGTCACAAACATAGGTTATAATGTTGTACAAACCATAAGCCAGGGCCCAACCAGAATCAACTCTTAGAATATCAGGCCTGGGATGAAAATCGACTTTTTCACATTACATTCTGCACTGAATAGACTGCATGCTTTCTAGAGTTGTAGTGGGAGTGGGGGGACCACACAACCTATCATCGCATGACTCCAAGTTTACTTCCATATGATGGTTATTATACACTGTATCAATATTTGCGCATAAAGGCGTTACCACCAGCATTTCTTACATAATACATTGTACCAACACAAAAAGACCCCACCTTGTCTTGCATTGAATTTTTTTGACATTTGGAAAGGTTAACGACAACTTTGCTGTTTTCATCAGGCTTGTCGTGACATTTTTTATCCAACGTACTTTACTCGCATAAAAAGTTTGGATGGAAACCTGCTTAGAGACAAACAAAATGTTTTGTTTGTGTCACGCCCTGACCATAGAGAGCCATTGTTTCTCTATGGTGAAGTAGGTCAGGCCGTGACTGGGGGTGATCTAGTTTATTTACTTCTATGTGGTGATCTAAGTTTATTTTCTATGTTGGTGATTTGTATGAATCCCAATTAGAGGCAGCTGGTAATCATTGTCTCTAATTGGGGATCATATTTAAGTAGCTGTTTTTCCCACCTGTGTTTGTGGGATATTGTTTGTGTTGGTGCATGTGCACCACGTTTCATTCTTTCTTTCTTTCTTGTTTTGTTTTGTTTTGCTTTGCTTAAGTTTCACTTAGAAATAAAGATGTGGAACTCAACCTCCGCTGTTCATTGGTCCTTCTCTACACACGGTCGTGACAGAATATCCCACCACAACGGGACCAAGTAACGTGCCCGGGAAGAGATGGCATCCTGGTCTTTGGAGGAGATAGAGGAGAGAATATCCTGGACTTGGGAGGAAGTCTTGGCAAGACACGAAAGCCTGCTGTGGAAACAGACGACAGGAGAGAAGGGAGGACAGCGACGACGCCGGGGTTCGTGGCCACATAAAAAGCCCAAAAAACAGCCCGAAAATATTTGGAGGGGGGGCACAAAGGGTGGTCGGCGGAGCCGAGGATTGAACCAGAGCCAGTCTGGGAGAAGAGGGAGAAACTGGAGGAGAGTGAACAGAGAGAGTCAGAGATCGTCAGTGAGTGGATGGAGGTATTGGAGGAGAGAGTTGTTGAGTTGGTGGAAGATGCACGACATTTGCCCTAAAGAGCGTGTAATCAGTTTAATGCCACCTGAGTCAGCTCCCCATACTCATCCTGAGGAGCGTGCTATTAGTCTGGTGAAATCTGTGCCGGCTCCACGCACCAGGTCTCCAGTACGCATCCACAGCCCAGTAAGTCCTGTGCCAGCTCTCCAAACTCGCCTTGAGGAGCGTGTCATTTGTCCGGTGCCATGTGTGCCAGTTCTACGCACCAGGTCTCCAGTGCGCCTCCACAGCCCAGTACGTCCTGTGCCAGCTCCACGCACCAGGCTTCCAGTGTGCCTTCCCAGTCCGGTACATGCTGTCCCTCCTCCCCGCACTCACCCTGAAGTGCGTGTCTCCAGTCCGGTACCACCTGTGCCAGCTCCACACACCAGGCCTCCAATGCATTTCCCCAGTCCGATACGTCCTGTGCCTCTTCCCCGCACTCGCCCTGGAGTGCGTGTCACCAGTTCGGTGCCACCTGTACCGGCCCCACGCATCAGGCCTCCAGTGCGCCTTCACAGTCCAGAACTTCCAGTGACAATTCCCAGTCCAGAGCTTCCGGCGACGCTCCCCAGTCCAGAGCTTCCGGCGACGGTCCACAGTCTGGAACCTCCTGAGACAGTCAACGGTCCGGAACCTTCAGCGAGGGTCAACGGTCTGGATCTTCCAAACACAGCGCCCAGTCCCGTTCCATGGCAGGAGCCTTCCTCTGCGCCGATGCCCAGCTCAAACACAGCGTCCAGTCCAGCTCCATGGCAGGAGCCCTCCTCGGCACCGATGTACAGGCTAGGCACAGTGTTCAACCTGGGTCCATGGCTGAATCTGCGGGAGGAGCGGGTTCATCGGCCCGCACCAGAGCCACCCCCGATGCTGGCGGATCCGTGGGATGAGCGGGTACTTCGTCCCACACCAGAGCCGCCCCCGATGCTGGCGGATCCGCGGGATGAGTGGGTACTTCGTCCCGCACCAGAGCCGCCACCCTCCCTATTTGGGGAAGTAAACTTGGAGTAACACGATGATATGGTGTGTGGTCCTCTCACTACGACTTGGTAAATCATGCAGTTTGTTATGCTACAGATGAAATCAATTTTGCACAGTGATGAGCTTGATGCTTCTTTCCAACAGTGGTGGAGAAGTACCTAATTGTCAAACTTGAGAAAAAGTTAAGATATCCTAATAGAGATTTGACTCAAGTAAAAGTGAAAGTAATTTTCTTGATGCAGATTTTAGAATATTCATATGAATATTTGGCATCCATTGGATGTATACATAGCTAATTAATTGGGGGGAAAAATTAAGAATTACAAGGGGCAGTTTGTAAAAACGAATGTCCATTCAGACAGTTCTCTGGACTCCTATTCTAAAAGGCAGTGTAGCACTTATTTCTCAATGCCAGAAACACATATAATAATAACTTAGAGCACCTCAAGAAAACACTCCCAAATTACGTTTTTTAAAATAAATTGTTATGATATTCTAATGTTGTTCTTAAAGGATAAGGTTTTGAGGTTTGAGGTTTTATCTAAATCAGCTCTAACTTCGGAAACAATCCCACAATGCCCTGTGGTCAGCGTCACACAGTGTATGAAAAACATATAAAAAGTGGGATACATTTGTGAAAATGAGGTGGGCGAATTGGGCCTCTACTTGTCAATCTGTGCGGCACATTTCATCCCTGAGAACTTCCACGGCGGTCAACAATGGAAGGAGGGCTTCAGCAAGAAGATGATTCTCAAAGTGAATGCTGTCCCAATCATTAACATGGCTTGTAAAACATCTCAAAGAACCATCTGCACCAGCGGAGGCCACAAGCATTATCACTGGCATGGAAGTAAACAGGTAAAAAGTGAAAGAGATAGCTACCGTATTTAGCTCACGTCTTACATCTAAATAACACTGAGAAAACTAACCAAATGTTCTCATGTCTGCCAGCTGTTGGTAGCTAACTGCTGATGGTGTCATAGATAGTACAGACCTATGGGAAAGCGTTGTTTTCAAGGTGTTTGTGGGGGCTCTCCGTTGCGGTTATTTGATCATTCTGTGGTTCTGGGGGAGTTTTCTATACAGTCTGCCGAGTGTGAGCTAAACTGAAATCCGATTGTGGATTGGGTGACATTTTGGAGAAGCCCAGGAGCAATGCTTGTTTTGGAAGGGTGGATTGTAGATTTTGGTCCATAGGAAAGTTTATTTTTTGGATCGGATGATTAATGTGGTCACAGTTGCTTCTTGTTGAAGAGACAGAAGATAACATTAGCTTGCTATAGCTAGCTATCCTCTTCCTCCATTTCTGAATGGATTTGTGGCATTTTGTTCTTGCTGGCAAAAGAAGTGAGCTAGCTTTTGTTTGTATATTGCCATATGTCAATATCATAGCCAAGTATGTCACTGAAATGGGCTAGTAAATATCCTAAACCCAACCAGACAGTGATTGCCACAAGCTAAAACCGGGGAGAGCGGGAGGAGAGAATTCACATTCTGTTTCATTTGCTGCTGGAAACTTTATGAAATTAGATTTCTATTCTATAAAGATTGTAATTGTGTCAACATATTGTGAGTATTGTTTATTGTTGCTCTCAAAATTCTAATTATATATCTTACCAAATTTGCACGCACCCTAAGTTCCATAATGTTCTCAGAAAATATTAATGTTGCTCTCAACTGCCAATCAGCAACTGCGTTGTAAATCCGGCTGCATATTGAATGTTGAGATTCCTGAAAGGCCAGTCTCTTTGGCAAATGACAGGAATGGCAAGGAGTGGAATTTTAGCTGAAAAGACTGGTACCCAGACAAGTCTGCAGTGGCCCTACAGCATATAGTATTTACAGCACTGTGGATTCTGCAGAAGTCAGAGCATTCGTACTTCTTGCGCTTCTGGGAGCACAGCAGAGCGGGGTGTGTCATGGACATCCAATAAGTAGGTTTGCACAACTTAAAAACGCACAGCGTGCAGTGATTCAGGGCTAAAAGAAAAGACAAGACAAGACCTTAACTCTTTTGAAATGTTGGAGTCGGTTTCCCGGTACTTGACATAGGAGCTCAGCCAAAATATCACAAAGTAAAAAGCCAGCACTGTTGTTTTTTTGCTTAACGAGCTTGTCCCACAACTGCCTCCACTTCTTGTGGCAAGCTTCCCCTTCCATAGATGCGGTACAGAGGTCAATGAAACTCGACTTACGCAATGGAAATGCCATGGAAATGCGTGGGGGAAAGAGGCCGTGGGGGAAAGATCCCAAATTGCCTAATTACCCCCCAACAAAATGAGCCCACATTAACATATTTACATGTGTATTTCACACTATTTTGAAGTAAAAAATTGGATTATAAATCTTGTATGGATGTCAAACCCATACATGTTCATGTCGTTTTCATCAATCAACTGCATTACAGTTGAACATGACTTTGACTACCACCTGTACGCTTGCTATGCTACCACCTTATACCAACGATAGATAGCATTTAGCAGTCACTTTTTTAAACCTGAAAAGGGACAACTTCTAAATGTTATGCAGCGAAATATATCCAAATCGGACAGCAGTCACCACATTGTGGGCCTGTTACAATACATCAATCATGACAGACTAAGGAATATCCACTTTGTTAGATCAAATTTGTTGAATGTGCACCAACTCAGCGTCCCCCAAGGTCTGCGTTCTATTGACCTCTTTACTGCATCTATCCCCATTACCTCCCGATCTCTTTCCAGGAGTTCAATTTTTTTTGGAGTCTTAGAAATCCCTACACGAGGTATCATAAAGATGTGTATTTGCAAACTTGTTCTGATAGTTATAGTTATATAGATGATGTATATCTGATAGATGTTCTGCCTTTTGTAAAAGTTCCACATGTTTGTTTTAAAGGACGTTGTCAAGGAAGTTTATAAAGGATGTACCACCCCCACCTACCGTCAAGCTATGTTGTCTATTATGTCAATGCGGAGATATACAGAGCTATGTGGACCCCTCTGCATTGTTGCAGCATTAGGGAGGAGCAAGGCATCGCCGTATGGTGCCTCCTCACCGCATTGCCAGATCAATCATACGTCACATTTAGTGTATTCTCCTGTGGATCACTAACGAAGGATGTGTCATTCCTTCGGTCCAACAGTCCCAGTCAGTATGAAATAGAACGCTGGTTACAAAATTGGCTCATAGCAAAAACTTTGGCATTTTCAAATGCAGTTTTCTTGTTGTCTGCTTGTTATAGTCAATTACAAAACTACATTTAAGAAAAGGGCAACATGTCTAAAGATTACTTCAACATGCCTGCTCCCAAACATTCCACTACTTCAAAATGCATAATATCGTAGGGCTTCCCTCAAGCCCCTTTTCATGATGGCGCTAGCAGCCACGTAAGTGAGTGTTAGCTAGTTACCAACCAGAAAGGGACCAACAACACAAACAAATGGACTATAAAGTTACAAGTAGTGAGTGGAGTTAATTTACAAAACAAGTTAGTTGTCTTACCTCTGATGAAATGTTTTCCACACTCATAGCTATGTGTATCCTACTTGGACACCGGGTCCCCACAATTTCCCACTCTTTCAAACTGAATAGACTTCAGTCACAGGATCTTCTCACAGGCTCTATTTCCCTACTTGGGAGAATTGTGAATCATAGGTCGAGATTTTTGACCTGGTTACATTGAACATCACAGCAGCTTTTCAGCTTGTTTTGATAGTTCTGTATTACAAAAAAACAAATGGGGGACAATGGGAAAGAAAATGTGTTTTCCCCAATTTATGGCGTTCGAGGGGTATTCCTTCATATAACATGAATACTGATGTGGAGTATGAGGTGTCATTATTAGACTGAATGATTTCGTGAATCGCCAGCACAGTAGACTACACTAGACCACTATAGTAATGGCTGCTCTTAGTAATGGTTGGAACGGAGTCAATGGAATGGTGTCAAACACATCACACACATGGTTATCATGTGTTTGATGCCATTCCATTCACTCCATTTCAGCCAATGGAGGCTTCTCCGGAACAGAGCAAATGGAATGGCATCAAACACATGGAAACCATTTTACCATTCCACCTATTCCAGTTATTATCACGAGCCCATTCTCCCCAATTAAGATGACACCAACCTCCTGTGATTTCTGCCGTTATGAGCCAACCTCCCCCACCAGACTCCTGTGGTAGGCTACTGTAAACCATTGCATCTTGGGAAGTGTTATAGGACTTTGCTTTGGCGCCTGCTGTAGACTTGCCTTGACAGCAGTTAAATAAATACCTGCTTCAGCAGTTGATTTTTTTGCAACTGTTTTGTCTTCACTCCATTTTTTCCCAAAACGACGGCATGACGTTGCTGGTCCCAAGGTGTGTTGCTTGCCATTACCGACGCAAGCAGGTGGCTCCCGTGACGCTGAATGGTGCCGACAAGCGGGACGCGGTGGCGGCAATGTGAGGAGCCTCCGAGCGCTCGCTCTTCTTCTCCCATCTGTTGAAAGTGCCTCTTCTTGTGTTCCTCCAAATACGCACTGCCTAAAAACGATTTCCCTTCGTTTTTTAGCCCATCCGTTGAATAATATAACGTAACACAAGACTTGCCTCAACCTCATTTATTCCATTCATAACGGCATTCGGCCTACATGCCATCTGTGTGGTAAATAGGGAGGCTTGAATATTATATCCTCTGTCTTGTATGAGGGATTGACGTGCTGTTTGTGTGCCTTGGTGTCCAGAGAAGAAAGCTGTTGTCCCTCCTTCACTACTACATGTGTGTGCACTAGGTTGTGTATGTGTGTGTGTGGTACATATGGTCCAGTGGCCATGCAACAGCTTGGTCTTCCCTGGATCAGTGCACCCATGCCACTCTTCCACCATCACCCCCTCCTCTGTCCATCTCCTGGCTCCTTCCACCCGTCCTTCACTCTCTTATTTTCCTCCATCTCCCCATCCTTTAGTCCTTCACCCCTCAATCTTCTTTACCCCCCCATTCAACTTTGAGCGAGGCTTAGTGCGTTGTCAACCCTCTGAACAAAGTTAATCCACTTGCTGACTAACCCAAAACTCAAAACTCCCATTATCCTCTGCGACCCAACTTTACCCAAGGCTCAACATTGCTTCAGTAAAGATGGCTTCCTAAAAAACTAGGATGGCAGCAAATGTAGGTAATTATAACTTCATAACGAATCAACCCAAAAATGTGCATTTGAAAGGAACATGTTAGTTAATGTAGAGACAAAATTATCATGTGTATTTTTTTTGTCATTAAGTTGATTTGTGAAATTCGCTATTTAACAAGCTAGCTGTATAGCTAACAGCCAGCTGGCTATACATTTAGCATGCTGTGTGGGCATTTGACATTTGCATGAATTGTAATTTGTGTTCTTTAATGTTTTAGGGACTCCTGAACCAGCAAATCAGGCAGTCATCTTGTGAAACCCAGTGGATGTACAGAATCTAGTTAAAGGTAGACTCAGCGAAATGACGTAGCCAAGAGCAGCGCAGGAGATCTTGAGATGAGCGAGATGCAACACTTCGCTATCACACAGTCACGCACAGTATCTGCGCATGTGCACGGGTTTGCTTCACACTGTGTACTGCTTGGTAGCCAGGGAACCACAACATCCGAGAAGTTGAGCCTCGTGCCTCCACACTCTTAGTTGTTGCGGAAATTGCCTTGGCATTGTTCTTTATTGTAGTAACATTAATGCATATATTGTCATTCAATGCAGCTGAACTAACATAGCAAACTATTTTCTTGATTATTTTGTAGTGGTACACTCTCAGAAAAAAAGGTGCCATCTAGAACCTATCAGGGTTCTTTGGCTGTCCCCATAGGTTAAAGGCCCCTTTTTGGTTCCAATTAGAACCCTTTTGATTGGGAAAGGGTTCTGGAAATGGCCCCCACAGCAAAAAGGGTTCTACATGGAACCAAAAAGGGTTCTAACTTGAACCAAAAATAGTAATCCTATGGACACGGCCGAAGAACCATTTTGGAATAATTATTTCTAAAATATGTGGTGCAGGATAAAATTACTTGTTTTTCTATGGATTTGTAGCTATGTAGCTGATCTGTGTATTGAAGTATGGACCCTAAAACGTTTGTTATAAATATTAGCCCAGATAAGCCATTTCAATTGATCTACAATGCTTCCACTGATGAATTATTTTGCAGAAAACGCTGAGTGAAGGAAATGGGACTGTTAAATGTCAAACTGCTACTGTATTATGGAATGAAAGTCCTGCTTCAGTAGCCTACTACTCCACATTGAACCACAGCCAGAGGATTGGTACATTATGATCACATAGTTGTTTTGCTGTTCTCATTTGTTGCTCATATGGTAAGTACGTATTTGTTGCATGAGAAATATAAGGAAAGCTATTACTTCCGCCAGCACAGGCAATGTTGTCAATGAATTGCGTGGTAGGCTATCTGTTGGTGGCTTCAGATGTGAGCGGCTGATGTAGTGATGTCCCATTCCCTAGGGTTATTTACATCTCCCTACCACTAGTTGCTCTGATTTCAAGTGCCACTCGCCACCGAGGAACTCTTAAAAATAAGGAGGGCTAAGGGGGGTATTGGGATTGGATGTCCCTCCTTTCTCTGTCACTCCCTGACTGTGTTCAACATTGCGTGTGTGTGTGTGTGTGTGTGTGTGTGTGTGTGTGTGTGTGTGTGTGTGTGTGTGTGTGTATGTGGTCATGTCTGAGCTCTCTCTCTGCTGTGTTAAGGCTGATATTTTAATTCTGTCTGGGCAGGGCTGTCAGGAGGGATCTGATTGGCTGGCTGGGTCCGACTGAGCAACACACACAGACCAACAGGCTTAACAGACTCATCATTGCATCTACAGGCTCCCCTGTCGGAACCCCTCTCATCAGAACACACACTACAGTATACCACCACTACCACATCCTCAGGGGAGGCAGGAGAGAGAGAGAGAGAGAGAGAGAGAGAGAGAGAGAGAGAGAGAGAGAGAGAGAGAGAGAGAGAGAGAGAGAGAGAGAGAGAGAGAGAGAGAGAGAGAGAGAGAGAGAGAGAGAGAGAGAGAGAGAGAGAGAGAGAGAGAGAGAGAGAGAGAGAGAGAGAGAGAGAGAGAGAGAGAGAGAGAGAGAGAGAGAGAGAGAGAGAGAGAGAGAGAGAGAGAGAGAGAGAGAGAGAGAGAGAGAGAGAGAGAGAGAGAGAGAGAGAGAGAGAGAGAGAGAGAGAGAGAGAGAGACACATTTGATGGATTGGGAGGGGGGCCAAAAACAGAGAGAGAGACAAATAAAAAAAATAGAGAGAGGGAAAGAGAAAGCGATAGCGTATTCATCACAGGAGGCTGCTGATGGGATGACGACTCATAATAAGGTCTGGAATGGAATGAATTGAATATTATCAAACATGTGGAAACCATGGAAATGATGTGTTTCATGTGTTTCATACCATTCAATTTATTCCGTTCCAGCCATTACTATGAGCCCATCCTCCCAAATTAAAATGCTACCGGCTGCCTGTTGTATGCATGTGCTCGGCTCACTGACTCTCCTCTCTTCTGTGTTTTACGTTACGTAACCATGGCGGAGAGGAGTCCCCCTCCGTTGCCATGCTGCATTTAGAGCCACAGATGCCTCTGTCGCCAGGGTGGATTCCATTTGGCTCGTACCGGGGTGACTGTATCAATATTTGCTGTGGGTGCCATCTTGGTTTGGAGCGATCTGTGAGCATGACTGGGCCAGAGTGGGGGTGAGGGCAGAGTGAAGCTAGCAGGAAGCACAACCAGAGCCCCAGACCTGCTTCTGCAATTAATTATGCCTTTTGGCAATGAACTCAAAGGATGGGCCTCTTTGGGAATAGATAACGGGAAAAAACGAACAAAACAAATTGCCCAGAATGGCTGAGATAATGCACATCTCTGATTCCTATTGATGGCATGGCAATTAGGAACTGCCACAACACAACCACAGAGAATAGTTAATTTGATGTGTTTCTTGATGGCTCTCTCTCTTTCTCACCATAGCAAAGATAGTCTAGACCATGGTTGTCACGATGTGTGTGTGTGTGTGTGTGTGTGTGTCTGTCTGTCCATGGTTGCTTTATACTTAGCCTAGCAATGCGTCTGTGAGTGTCTGAGTGTATCCTTTAGGCCCATTGCCTGTTCCTAACACAGCTATCTGTTCCTAACCCAGCTGTCTATAAGTCTCTATGTCTGAGTGGGTCATTTAGGCCCATTCCCTGTTCCTAACCCAGCTTTCTGTTCTTAACCCAGCTGTCTATAAGTCTCTGTCTTAGTGGTCATTTAGGCCCATTCCATGATCCTAACCCAGCTGGCTATAAGTCTCTGTCTTAGTGGGTCATTTAGGCCCATTCCATGATCCTAACCCAGCTGTCTATAAGTCTCTGTCTTAGTGGGTCATTTAGGCCCATTCCATGATCCTAACCCAGCTGGCTATAAGTCTCTGTCTTAGTGGGTCATTTAGGGCCATTCCATGATCCTAACCCAGCTGTCTATAAGTCTCTGTCTTAGTGGGTCATTTAGGTCCATTCCATGATCCTAACCCAGCTGTCTGTTCCTAACCCAGCTGTCTATAAGTCTCTGTCTTAGTGGGTCATTTAGGCCCATTCCATGATCCTAACCCAGCTGGCTATAAGTCTCTGTCTTAGTGGGTCATTTAGGGCCATTCCATGATCCTAACCCAGCTGTCTATAAGTCTCTGTCTTAGTGGGTCATTTAGGTCCATTCCATGATCCTAACCCAGCTGTCTGTTCCTAACCCAGCTGTCTATAAGTCTCTTTCTTAGTGGGTCATTTAGGCCCATTCCATGTTCCTAACCCAGCTGTCTATAAGTCTCTGTCTTAGTGGGTCATTTAGGCCCATTCCATGATCCTAACACAGCTGTTTGTCTGATTGTGTGCTTATGTGTTTCCAATATTCCCTTGTTCCTAACCAGTTTATTGCCGTCACCTCCTGGCATCGTCCTCTGGTGTGTGTTTGTGTGTGTTTTTGTGTGTCTTTGTGTAGTTAATGGTGTGTGTCTGGTTTCCCACTCTGTCATAACAGCAATATTTTGTGTTCATGTAATGTCTTTCATTATATCCAGCCCATAGAGAAAGGGGCAGAGTAAACCTTAAAGGTGGTATTGATTCTGTGTGTGTAAGCGCTGGTATTATACCGTATTACAGAGGGACCCACGAGGATAGTCGCCTTTTTCCTGATGACTTTTTCTGTGTCGATTGATGTGTCTCAACTCTCAGGGCAACACACACACTGGCTTGAACTCACACGCCACACACACACACAGAGGCGCAAGCGCACACACTTATAGTCTCAAACACACACACACACACTCACGCACAAGCTCGAATGCACACAAATACATGGTTTCTAATGTACACAGACACAATCTCTCTCTTTCTCTCTGTCTCTTCTCTCTGCTTTGGTTTGACTATCATACATGTAGTTTCATCTGATGTACTGACCAGACAAGCTCCATCAAATAACATTCCACAGTGAGATATCTATCAGACTGTTCATTCCACAGTGGGATATCTATCAGACTGTTCATTCCACAGTGGGATATCTATCAGACTGTTCATTCCACAGTGGGATATCTATCAGACTGTTCATTCCACAGTGGGATATCTATCAGACTGTTCATTCCACAGTGGGATATCTATCAGACTGTTCATTCCACAGTGGCATATCTATCAGACTGTTTTCTGATTCCGATCTGACATTTCAACTAAGGGCTGATCTTTATGGTGTTTTTTACATTTTATTTTGCATTTCTGTGTGTGTGTGTGTGTGTGTGTGCATTTATATATGTGTGTGTGTTTAAATGTACAATACCAGTGAAAACTTTCAACACGCCTACTCATTCAAGGGTTTTTCTTTATTTTTACTATCTTCTACATTGTAGAATAATAGGGAAGACATCAACACTATGAAATAACAAATATTGAATTATGTAGTAACCCAAAAGATAAGTATGGTATGGAGAAGATAGCCCTATTTGGGAAAAGACCAAGTCCATATTATGGCAAGAACAGCTCAAATAAGCAAAGAGAAACGACAGTCCATCATTTCTTTAAGACATGAAAGTCAGTCAATGCGGAAAAATTTAACAAACTTTTAAAGTTTCTTCAAGTGCCGTCGCCATTAAGCTCTATGATGAAATTGCCTCTCGTGAGGAACGCCACAGGAAAGGAAGACCCAGAGTTACCTCTTCTGCAGAGGATATGTTCATTAGCCCAAATAAATGCTTAACTAACAGACATCTCAACATCAACTGTTCAGAGGAGAATTTGCAGCTAATCATTTACAAATTTAAATGCTTCTTACAAAGAGTTGGAACAGTAGTGCATCTAAATCTTTTCAGGGGAGGGGGGTGAGAGGGACATCTAGGTATTCAACATCAACGTGAGGGAGTTTGTTCAGAGGAGAATTGTACTTCCTCAGTGGTGCAGCAGGCCAGAGGTGGATGAAACCAGAGCCTAATAAAGGACACCAATATGAAGAAAGACATGCTTGGGCGAAGAAACACAAGCAATGGACATTAGACCGGTGGAAATATGTCCTTTGGTCTGATTAGTCCAAATTTGAGATTGTTGGTCCCTTTTTAAAAAAAAAATTGTTTATTGGATTTTCAACACCAGCATTTATAAAATTATTGCACTTGTAAGTTATTTGTTAGTAATATAAAACAACACATCAAATACAACAATACAGCAAAATAAAGAGTGAGACAAACATACACATAAAAGAAAAAACAAATAAAAAAATTATATATATTAAGATACAGTTGTTACAGGTCAACTAGCACAGATAATACAGTCCTTGACATCAGAGATGACGTGTATACACATACCAGGCCTCTTACATCACCAATATATAAATATACATCACTCTGGAACTGCAGGGAAATGTAGTCATTTAACATAAGAAAAGAAGGGATCCCACATTGCATAGAATTTGTCTATAGACCCATTGAGTGTGTGTTTCATTTTTTCCAACATTATGAAATTCAAAACGTATTTAATCCAAAGAGCATGAGAAGGGGGTGCAGAGGATTTCCATCTAAGTCAAATGAAACGTCTTGCTAACAAAATGACAAAGGCAATTACAGTACATCCTTATTCATTTTGGTCAATTGTGTTGTGGAAACCCCAAATAGTGCAATAAAAGGGTCTGCCTCGATCTGTGTGCCTCAATTCTGAGAGTGTGTTAGAAACAAACAAGAGATGGGCAATACCAAAACATGTCTACATGATTAGAAGGAGACTGTTTTGAAAATGTTGTTCTCAATGTTCATAAACTGAACTTCACTTAAATTACTCTGTCTATTACTTAAGAATTTGTAAGGTTCTTATTGAAATTAAATATACAGAGGCCAGTTTACAATAGTCGGTAAGGTTTATTTACGAGAGCGCTTCTGTACATATACAAAGACCTTCCTTTTATATAACTTTCTCTTACCCTACACACATACATACACAGCAACATAGGGATTTTCTAATGAGTCTCACCACAGTTTATTACCACTCAGCTGACAGTTCCAGTCTCCCCCACATACAAGAGCTCTGGAGGGGCTCTCCCTGTCTTATCTAATCTCCCCAAAGTTACAGCCAGGTCGGTTCAAACATAGGTTAATGCGCCTCTTCTTTCTCTTTCGACACACACATACATTCCTTTCTTCCTAGGTCTATGCGACATAACCCCTTCCTAATGAACAAACATTATTTATCATTATAGAAAGACAGGGTAGAATTCTGTTAGTTATAATTCTACGTTAAATGTATACATAATTTAGTCATTATTCATAATAATCATAACAGCACACAATTAGGGTTCACATCCTTGTAAATGTTGGATAATCTTGCTTTGGTCCAGTAGGCCCTATGAATGAGTTGGCATTGAGTGAGACCTTACCGAGCGCAAATAGAAGCGGTATGTACCCTTTTGAGTGCCCCTTCCCATAGATTATCAGATATTTCCTCACCCAGTTCCTCCTCCCATGAGGATTTTATTGTGAGGTTAAACACTCTAGGGTAGGTGAGACACTAACGTCCCACCAGGCCAACATCTGGTGAAACTGCAGAGCTAACATTCTAAATACACCATTTGCTATAGTAAACATTATTGTAAATACATGTATCTTACATAATTTAAAAGATGAACGTCTTATTAACTTCTTCGATATAGGGATAAAAAAACGTTCACGTTTTAAACAAGATATTTTGTCACGAAAAGATGCTCGACTATGCATATAATTGACAGCTTTGGAAAGAAAACACTCTGACGTTTCCAAAACTGCAAAGATATTATCTGTGAGTGCCACAGAACTGATGTTACAGGCGAAACCCAGATAAAAATCCAACCAGGAAGTGCCGCATTTTTTGAAACCGCCTCATGCCAATGACTCCTTATATGGCTGTGAATGAGCTACGAATTAGCTTACGTTTTCCACGTATTCCCCGAGGTGTCTACAGCATTGTGACGTCTTTTTAGGCATTTCCATTGAAGAATGGCTGTAAGGACCATATATAGCATGTGGTCACATGGTGTCTCCCGCAGAAAATCTTGCGTAAAATACTGAGGTAGCCATTTTTCCAATCGCTTCTTATGAGAAACCAATTCTGTCGATATTATGGAGCAAATTTTGAAAAAAGTTTGGCGTTATAGTTGCAGCATTTTCCGGTCGATTTCTCAGCCAAGCATGATGAAGAAACGGGAGCTATTTCGCCTACAAAAATAATTTTTGGGGAAAAAAGGAACATTTGCTATCTAACTGGGAGTCTCCTGAGTGAAAGCATCTGAAGTTCTTCAAAGGTAAATTATTTAATTTGGTTGCTTTTCTTATTTTCGTGAAAATGTTGCCTGCTGCCAAAAGAGCCTAGCATAGCATTATGCCATGATCTTACACAAATGCTTGTCTAGCGTTGGCTGTAACGCATATTTTGAAAGTCTGAGATGACAGTGTTGTTAACAAAAGGCTAAGCTTGTGTTTGAATATATTTATTTCATTTCATTTGCGATTTTTTGCGTATTTATGTCTGCTGCGTTATGCTAATGCATTTGAGACTATGATTACGCTCCCGGATACGGGTTTGCTCGTCGCAAGAGGTTAATGTGGTCGAATCCGGAAACTATCATTTCGAAAAACAAAACGTTTATTCTTTCAGTGAAATACGGAACCGTTCCGTATTTTATCTAACGGGTGGCATCCCTAAGTTTAAATATTGCTGTTACATTGTACAACCTTCAATGTTATGTCATAATTATATACAATTCTGGCACATTAATTACGGTCTTTGTTAGGAGTAAATGGATTTCACACAGTTCGCAACGAGCCAGGCGGCCCAAACTGCTGCATACTGCTTGCACGGAACACAAGAGAAGTGACACAATTTCCCTAGTTATAAGAAATTCATGTTAGCAGGCAATATTAACTAAATATGCAGGTTTAAAAATATATACTTGTGTATTGTTTTTAAGAAAGGCATTGATGTTTATGGTTAGGTACATTGGTGCAACGACAGTGCTTTTTTCGTGAATGTGCTTGTTAAATCATCACCCGTTTGGCGAAGTAGGCTGTGATTCGATGAGAAATTAACAGGCACCGCATCGATTATATGCAATGCAGGACACACTAGAGAAACTAGTAATATCATCAACCATGTGTAGTTAACTAGTGATTATGTTAAGATTGATTGGTTTTTGTAAGAAAAGTTTAATGCTAGCTAGCAACTTATGTTGGCTTCTTGGTGCCCTCGCATAACAGGTAGTCAGCCTGCCACGCAGGCTCCTCGTGGAGTGCACGGTAAGGCAGGTGGTTAGAGCGTTGGACTAGTAACCGGGAGGTTGCAAAAACGAACCCCCGAGCTGACAAGGTAAAAATCTGTCGTTCTGCCCCTAAACAAGGCAGTTAACCCACTGTTCCTAGGCCGTCATTGAATAAGAATGTGTTCTTAATAACCTCTCTAGGGTATGTGGGATGCTAGCGTCCCATCTGGCCAACATCCAGTGAGGTTGCAGAGCTTCAAATTAAATTACAGAAATGATCATTATAAAAATTCAGAAAACAAAACCAATTTTACATAGGTTTAAAGATTAACTTCTTGTTAAACCAACCACAGTGTCATATTTATACAATGCTTTTCGGCGAAAGCATACCTAGCCCAGAACATACCTAGCCCAGAACATAGCCCAGTTGACAAATTATTACAAACAGTAACCAGCCAAGCAGAAGCGTTACAAAACTCAGAAATAGAGATCAAATTAACCTTACCTTTGATGATCTTTATATGGTGTTAATCAGAAGACATTCATTTACTCAATATATGTTCCTTTTGTTTGATGAAGTCTCTTTATATCCAAAAACCTCAGTTTTGTTAGCGAGTTTTCTTCAGTAATCCACAGGCTCAAACTCAGTCAAAACAATCAGACAAAAACATCCTAATTGTATCCGTAAAGTTCATAGAAACATTTAAAACAATGTTTATATTCAATCCTAAGGTTGTTTTTAGCCTAAATTATCTATAATATTTCAACCGGACAATAATGGCGTCAATATTAAAAAGGTAAACAAGAAATGCACATGCGCCTGAAAAAAACTCTGTGTCACGTTTGGGTCCACTCATTCAGACTGGTCTTACTCCCTCATTTATAAGAATATAAGCCTGAAACGATTTCTAAAGAACGTTGGCATCTAGTGGAAGGCATAGGAACTGCAAATGGAGTCCTATGTCAATGGATACTGTAATGGCATTGAATAGAAAACTACAAAACCAAAAAAAAACGACTTCCTGAATGGATTTTTCTCAGGTTTTCGCCTGCTAAATCAGTTATGTTATACTCACAGACACTATTTTAACAGTTTTGGAAACTTTAGAGTGTTTTCTATCCAAATCTACCAGTTATATGCATATCTTATCTTATCTTCTGGGCCCGAGTAGCAGGCAGTTAAATTTGGGGATGCTTTTCATCCAAAATTCCGAATGCTGCCCCCTGCCCTAGAGAGGTTAACTGACTTGCCTAGTTAAATGATTAAATGAAGGTGTAAAAATACTGATTAACGATTGTTATGAAAACTTGAAATCTGCCCTAATTAATTGGCCATTCCGATTAATCGGTCGACCTCTAGTTCAAACATACTAAATGTATTGTTAATATAGAGATGTCTGAATCTTTTATTACCTAGACTAGAGCATGTTGAGAAAGCACCAACCACCATAGATGGGGAAAAAGCTGTGTTTGAGGCTACATGAGTGAAAGAAGAGGTTATCTGAAACTCAAAGTGGCGCCTAAATTGTTTGTTTGCTGTTTTGACATATTTTTGGTGAAGGAGGAGTAAGGGCCTGTAACGGAGGAGTGAGCGAGGGAAAACAATGATGCCGGTATAGATGAAGAGGCCCCCATCTCTAGCCAAATTGGGGGTGGGAATATCTCTTTGCTCTGCAACCAGTACTGAATGATCCTAAGGTTAGTGGCCCAATAATAGAATCTGAAATCCGGTGGCGCTAGATCGCTGTCCGGTTTGGGCCTCTTAGAAAGCTGTATTCGTATCCTAGGGGGCTTTTGTCCCATATAAAAGAGAGCATTAGACACTTGATCTTTTTGAAAAATGTATTGGGAAGAAAAATCGGTAGGCACTTTTTGAGATTTAAGAATATAGGGAGAGTATTCATTTTAATATAATTCATTATTGTGACTAAGGAGAGGTGTAGCAAAGACCAGTGTTCCAAATCACATCAAAGTGTATTTGTCACGTGCGCTAAATACAACAGTTCACCTTACAGTGAAATGCTTACTTATAGGCCCTAACCAACAGTGCAATTTTTAAGTAAAAAATAGGTATTAGGTGAACAATAAGTAAAGAAATAAAAACAACATTAAAAACACAGTGAAAATAACAGTAGCGAGGCTATATACAGGCACCGGTTAGTTGGGCTAATTGAGGTACAGTTGAAGTCGAATGTTCACATGCACCTTAGCCAAATACATTTCAACTCAGTTTTTCACAATTCCTGACATTTAATCCTAGTAAAACTTTCCTGTCTTAGGTCAGTTAGGATCACCACTTTATTTTAAGAATGTGAAATGTCAGAAGAATAGTAGAGAGAATGATTTATTTCAGCTTTTATTTATTTAATCGCATTCCCAGTGGGGCAGAAGCTTCCATACACTCAAATAGCAGTTGGTAGCATTGCCTTTAAATTGTTTAACTTGGGTCAAACGTTTAGGTAGCCTTCCACAAGCTTCCCACAATAAGTTGGGTGAATTTTGGCCCATTCCTGCTGACAGAGCTTGTGTAACTGAGTCAGGTTTTTAGGCCTCCTTGCTCGCACACACTTTTTCAGCTCTGCCCACAAATTTTCAACAGGATGGAGGTCAGTGCTTTGTGATGGTCACTCCAATACTTTGACTTTGTTGTCCTTACGCCATTTTGCCAAAACCTTGAAAGTGTGCTTGGGGTCATTGTCCATTTGGAAGACCCATTTGCGACCAAGTTTTAACTTCCTGACTGATGTCTTGAGATGTTGCTTCAATATATCCACATCATTTTCCGTCCTCATGCTGCCATCAATTTTGTGAAGTGCACTAGTCCCTCCTGCGGCAAAGCACCCACACAACATGATGCTGCCACCCCTGTGCTTCACGGTTGGGATGTTGTTCTTCGGCTAGCAAACCATCTCCCTTTTTCCTCCAATCATAATGATGGTTATTATAGCCAAACAGTTATATTTTTGTTTCATCAGACCAGCAGTATAACGGCTGCGTGGTTCCATGGTGTTTATACTTGCGTACCATTGCGTACTATTATTTGTACAGATGAACATGGTACCTTCAGGCGTTTGGAAATTGCTCCCAAGGTTGAACCAGACTTATGGAGGTCTACAATTTTTTGGCTTGGCTGATTTCTTTTGATTTTCCATGATGTCAAGCAAAGAGGCACTGAGTTTGAAGGTAGGCCTTGAAATACTGATAATGGTGTCAATGTGAGCCATTACCAGCCTATCAAAGCACTTCATGGCTACGGACGTGAGTGCTACAAGTCTATAGTCATTTAGGCAGATTGCTTTAGTGTTCTTGGGTAAGGTGACTATGGTGGTCTGCTTGAAACATGTTGGTATTACAGGCTCAATCAGGGACATGTTGAATAATGTCAGTGAAGACAACTGCCAGTTGGTCTGCATATGCCCGAAGCACACGTCCTGGTAATCCATCTGGCCCCGTGGCCTTGTAAAATGTTGACCTGTTTGAAGGTCTACTCGCTTCAGCTATGGAGAGTGTGATCACACAGTCGTCCGGAACAGCTGATGCTCTCATGCATGTCTCAGTGTTTCTTCCCTCGAAGCGAGAATAGAAGTGAGTTAGCTCGTCTAGTAGGCTTGTGTCACAGGGCAGGTCGCGTCTCTGCATCCCTTTGTAGTCTGTAACAGTTTGCAAGCCCTGCCACGTAAGACGAGCGTCGGAGCCAGTGTAGTACGATTCAATCTTAGCCCTGTATTGGTGCTTTGCCTGTTTGATGGTTCGTCGGAGGGCATAGCAGGATGTCTTATAAGCTTCCGGGTTAGAGTCCCGCATCTTGAAAGCGCCAGCTCTACCCTTTAACTCACTGTGAATGTTGCCTGTAATCCATGGCTTCTGGTTTGGGTATGTACTTACAGTCACTGTGGGGCCACAGTCCTCGATCCACTTATTGATAAAGCCATTGACTGATGTGGTGTACTCCTCAATGCCATCGGTAGAATCCAGAAACATGTTCCAGTCTGTGCTAGCAAGACAGTCCTGTAGTTTAGCATCTGCTTCATCTGACCACTTTTATATAGACCAAGTCACTGGTGCTTCCTGCTTTAATTTTTGCTTGAAAGCAGGTTTCAGGAGGATAGAATTGCGGTCAGATTTACCAAATGGAGGGTGAGGGAGAGCTCTGTATGTGTCTCGGTGTGTGGAGTACAGGTGATCTAGAATTTTGCGCATTTACCATGTTGATAGAAATGAGGTAAGACTGATTTCTTAGATGTCGTGCTCCAGCTGTTGTTTACAAATATGCACAGACCCACCCCTCCACCAGTCTTACCGGAGTGTGCTGTTCGTTCTTGCCGGTGCAGCGTATATCCCGCAAACTGAATATCCATGTCATCATTCAGCCACAATTCCATGAAACACAAGATGTTACAGTTTCTGTTGGCAGGATATTCGTGAACATCTAATTTATTGAAGGTAATGACAGCTTTCCCACTGCGGACCCTTACGAGGCATCCCGCTCTGTGTACTCTGTACCTGCGTCTCTTTCTCTTGCCAATGACGGGGCTGTTGACCTTGTCGGGTGTTCGAAGTAAATCATGTGCGTCGTGCTTGTTGAAGAAAAAAATCTTTGTCTAATCCGAGGTGAGTGACCACTGTCCTGATATCCAGAAGCTCTTTTTCGGTGGCCGAAATATTATGTACAAAACAAGTTACAAATAACGCAAACCCCCCCCCCCCACATGATAGCACAATTGGTTAGGCGCCCGTAAAACTGCTGCCATTTCTTACGGCACCATTTTATGAATCGTTCTTAGTACAGGTTAAAAGAGGAGCAAAGTTGCCTTGAAGAAGGTTTTCATATCTGATTGTGACATGTACCCCAAAATAAATAAAACTACTGTGAGCAATTTTAAATGGCAAGTTATGTAAAGGGGAATTTTTTGCAGCCATATCACACCGTGACCGAAGGATGTGAAAGTGGCAAGGGCAGCTGGAACAGAAACAGAAAGGTTGTTTAATAATAAATAACCTGCATATAGAGACAGTTTGGGTACCTTTGATGAGGGGGTTGGAGCGAAGTGCTATTGCAAGGGGTTCTATGGTGAGGGCAAAGAGTAAGGGACTTAAAAAGGAAACCCTGGCGTGTCGATCGTTGCAGACGGAAACGGATTGAGTGTTATTAGTCCTGACAGGGGCTTGAGGGGATGAGTACAGAAGTCTTATCCAAGTAATGAATTTGGAGCCAAAGCCACATTTATTTAGAGTGTATTTCCATTCCACCCGGTCAAGCGCTTTCTCCGCATCCAGGGATATAATGGCTTCAGATGCATTGGTGACAGAAGAATTATATATAATATTAAATAATCGTCGAAGATTGAAGAATAAGTGTTTATTTTTAATAAATCCTGTTTGATCCGACGAGATAATTGATGGGAGGACTGTTTCCAGACGCGTTGCCAGAAGTTTGGCTAGAATTTTAGAATCAACATTCAGCAGGCTAATTGGACGCTATGATACATAGTCAAGAGGATATATTTTTTTTATAATAAGACAAATGGTTGCCTGAGTGAGAGTCTGTAGGAGAGCAACATTTACAAATACTTCATTGCACATTTCAATAAGAATAGGGGCTAATTTGGAGAGAAACTTCTGCCGAGTAGCTGTTTGGCCCTGAGCTTCTCCCTGATTGAAGGGATTTTTTCAAATCAAATCCCGGCTGACAGAAGGCACAGCAAGTGAGTGGAAGAAATCATCCAATTCCAATGTATCCACTTTACTTTCAGAAGTATATAAAGAATGGTACAATCTCTTGAACTCATCATTGATCCCCCTAGGGTCTAATGATATCCCAGACAATGTACGCATTTTAGGAATCTGGTGTGATGATGATAGTGATGTAACTTGTGAGCTATGAATTTACAAGCTTTATCTCCTTGTTCATAGTAAGTGCTCCTAGATTTGACAAGCAGTTCAGTAACCTGGTCTGTTAACAATGTGTCACATTCTGCTTGCATAGTTAAATGCTCCTTGTAAATATCTGGAGATGGAGAAACAGCATAAATGTCATCTAATTAGGCATTACAGCTTGTTAACATAGATAGCCTATCTTTTTTCAGTTTGTTTTCATGTGCAATGTAGGAAATCATTTCACCTCTGTTATAAGCTTTCAAAGTTTCCCAGAAAGTAGACGCAGAGATGTTTGGGTTCTATTTGTACTCATGAAAAGTCGATTTGACCCCTAACAAAATTGGCAAGGTGTTCATTACTGAGCTGTTGAGTTGCCAAGGCGGTCGAAGGTTGTCAACAGTTTGAAAGACCACTTCCATAGTGACAGGGGCGTGGTCAGATACAACAATTGGATTATATGAACATGAAGATATGGAATGGAGAAGTCTGTCATCTACAAGGAAGTAGTCTATGCGCGTAAAAGTGTGGTGAACCGATGCGAAAAAAGAGTATGCTTTTCCAGATGGATTAAACATTCAGACATAAAGGTTCGGACAACTCTAGATGAGGTTGACAAGATAGTAGATTTAGTGGAGGATCGATCCAAATGTGGGTCTAACCAACAGTTAAAGTCACCACCTAAAATCAACATATGGGAAGACATATCGGGGAGTGTAGAGGAAACCAATTTGAAAAAAATCAACACTGTCCCAATTAGGAGCATAAATATTAACAAGAAGTATGTTCATATTGAGCAGCCTACCACTGGCAATTATGTATCTACCATGGGGATCTGTGATCACATTAGAACATATAAATGCTACCGATCTGTGAAGTAAAATAGCCACCCCTTTTGCCTTGCTCTGAAATGAGGAATGGAACACATGACCCACCCATCTGCACCTAAGACTTGAGTGTTGTGATACCTTCAGATGAGTTTCTTGGAGAAAGATGATGTGAGCCTTCAATTGATGAGCCTTCGATTGATGATCTTCACATCTATTGTTTAGGTATGCCATCCTAGTTGTTAATGAGCCAACGTTAGCCTCTAGCTCACTAATGCGAGTGCTGTGGTCTGTAGTACCGTGCCCCAGCTCCGATAATACCGCTCCGTGTGCGTCGAGCTTATTTTGTGTACTCTCTATTGATTTTTTAAACTTGTCTTTGACCATTGAGATCTCTGACCTGAGATTAGTAGAAAGAGAGTACATTTTACCGAAAATATCGTTTTGAGGGTGCCCATCACGGATTGTAGCAGCTCCACAGTCAGTGTTCCCATGGGGCCCACATTAGCAGCATCCGTTAGCGGGGCTGAATCAGGAGAGGGCGTGGGCTTGCTGCAGACTCCGTTTTTGGCCAGGTAGACAACATTACAAACTTACATTTCTCAAACTTGATCTGAATTGTTTTGTTGTCTCTTCAGATGCCCGACCAAACAGAAGTATATACAATTCTGCAAGGTTAAAGATATACATTTGGTCACTAACTCAGGAGCGATAGGGAAACGCGTTCTACATCCTTGGCTTCCAACAGCATCCCCCAAGATTTTTGGTTCCAACCGGCATGTCTTTGTGAGACGCAGAGTAGGAGAACAGAGGATCTTCTCATATGTAGCTCCTACCATGAAGAATGGAGGAGGAGGTGTGATGGTGTAGGGGTGCATTGCTGGGGACACTGTCTGTGATTTATTTAGAATTCAAGGCATACTTAACCAGCATGGCTACCACAGTATTGTGCAGCGATACTCCATCACATCTGGTTTGCACGTAGTAGGACTATCATGTCACAATCGTCTGAATGAATGGACCAATGCGCAGCGTACTTAGAGTTCCACATGTTTAATAAATATGAAACTCACCAAAAACAATACAGAAGAAAAGGAAACGTGATGTTCTGGGCTGTTCACAGGCAGCTACACAAAAACAAGATCCCACAAACAACAGGTGGGTAAAGGCTGCCTAAATATGATCCTCAAACAGAGACAACAAAATGACAGCTGCCTCTGATTGGGAACCATACCAGGCCAACAAAGAAATAGAAAACATAGATTGCCCACCCTAGTCACACCCTGACCTAACCAAATAGAGAATTAAAAAGATCTCTAAGTTCAGGGCGTAACAGTACAGCTCCGGACCGTGGATCGTCGCCGGGGACTCCGACCGTGGATCGTCGCCAGAGGAACCGGACTGTGGATCGTCGCCGGTGGCTTCGGACTGGGAACCCCCGCTGGGGCTCCGGACTGGGAACTGTCGCTGGAGGCTCCGGACTGGGAACCGTCGCTGGAGGCTCCGGACCTTGGATCATCTCTACAGGCTCTGGGCCATGGATGATCACTGGAGGCTCCTTTGCCATGGATCATCACTGTAGGCTTCGTGCGTGGAGCTGGCACAGGACATACCAGGCTGGAGACACGCACAGGACAATGACCTAAAACACACCTCCAGGCTGTGTAAGGGCTATTTGACCAAGAAGGAGAGTGATAGCGTGTTGCATCAGATGACCTGGCCTCCACAATCACCCGACCTCAACCCAATCGAGATGGTTTGGGATGAGTTGGACTGTAGAGTGATGGAAAAGCAGCCAACATCAAGGCAAAGGGTGGCTACTTTGAAGAATCTAAAATATAACATATATTTTGATTAGTTTTAACACTTCTTTGGTTACTACATGATTCCATATGTTTTATTTCATAGTGTTGATGTCTTCACTACTATTCCACAATGTAGAAAATAGTAAAAATTAAGAAAATCCTTTTAATGAGTAGGTGTGTCCAAACTGTTGAATGCTACTGTATGTGTATGTGTATGTGTGTTTTGTCCTGGTTCAGGTAGAAACTATATATAGTATAATGCGTGTATGTATGTATTGCATGTCAGTGTCCTGTCACAGCTTTGTTCAAGTTGTTTTTACTGTGATTAACCAAGTGGACAGGTGGAATGCCAGAGGCCTGCGGCATGCTGGGTAGACACTGGGCTTGGTAGGTGTGTTGATCTGCCAGCAGGGTTTCCATAGAGACCATGGAGCTTCAATCCAGACAGGGACATAGCTGTCACACTGGGCTAAATCTTCACACTTTGGATTTGTGTTGGAGTGTGTATGTGTGTGTGTGTCTGCTTTTGAGAGAGAGAGAGAGCGAAAGCGATATGTCCACTGGCTGTATTCTAATTGGGTTAGACTGCACCCAGAAAGCTGAATGCAAATGTGTCTGTCCAGGATGGTTAAGACTCCATCTTACCAAAGCTATTACAGGCCTGTCTGAACAGAGAGAGAGAGAGATGGAGGGATTGATGGATGGAGAGAAACAGGAAAACAGAGCGAAAGAGAGATTAACCAGGGGTAGAAAAGAGAGGTGAATTTACAATAGGAGGGAAATATGGGTTGCAGAGAAAGTTTAGCAAAAGAGCCATGAAAATGAAGAGACAGGCAATGACACCTGAAATATACAATGATGGAATGACAGAGAGAAAGAGAGCGCGAGAGAGTCAGGCATAAAAACTGAGAGTGAATAAAGGGATACAGCGAGAGAGAGAAAAACGGAGGTCTTACAGCATCATGCAGGTGTCTCTCCCTGCAGTCCACAGATATGTTGTGTAATTGACTATGTCCCTAACCAGCATTGTGAACAGGGCTGTGTCAAAATCTGCCCCCCTTCTGCCACATGTCGTTCATTAGACAGGCAGATGAAATGAGGCCGTGGCAGAGCCAGCTCTGTAATTAAACTAGAGGTGAGAGGTCACTGAGCGCCTTATGAAATACTGCTGCTCTTTTCTCTGTCTGGACCATGCACACGTGGACAGAGACCGACAGACAGGGACTCAGACACACACACAGACAGGGACTCAGACACACACACAGACAGGGACAAAGACACGTAACACACACAGACAGGGACACAGAGACACACACACAGACAGGGACGCAGAGACTAACACACAGACAGGGACACAGAGACACAGACAGGGACACAGAGACGAACACACAGACAGGGACACAGACACAGACACACACACACACACACACAGACACAGACAGGGACACAGAGACAAACACACAAATGCAAGCAAGGATGTGAGAAGACTCAGACACGTGCAAGCATGGACGTAAGCAAGCATGTGTAAACTCACACACACACACACACACACACACACACACACACACACACACACACACACACACACACACACACACACACACACACACACACACACACACACACACACAAACAGACACACACAGACACATACTGACTAGAGCTGCAATAAAATAACGCCCAGTGCTGACTTAGCAATGTCAGTTTATTGGGCTTTTATTTCATTGAATTTGGGTTTTAACCGTCCCCATGTGAGTGAGTGTGAGTGTTAGAACAATAAAGATGTCTATAAAGGACTGGAGATTGAATTGTTTTCTGGAAAATATAATGGGAATTGATAATACCTCATATTTGGTCCCATTCAATTAAACTGTGTGTAACTCAAGGTTGACTGTAGCCCACTGAGCTGAAGCTTAGACATGTGACTGACTTTAGGACCCTTCAGCAAAAGCTTAGACATTTTCCAGGTGAAATAATGCACATGTTTTGCTGTTCCTCAACCAGCCTCTGGTGTAGTGGAGTGAACTAGCCTCCATGTCTGCTCTCCTCTAGTATATATAATGAGGGGGTTTATTCAAGGAACACAGAACAGCTGGAGAGCTCATTTGATACTAGTCTTCTGATCGGTAATGGATACTGGCTCAAAGTGAGTGTGTGTATGTTCTTTATGTTGATTTCTTTTGTGATTTATCATTCGTTTAAATGTCATGGTGAAAGGCGCACGCACGCACGCACGCACGGCGCACGCACGCACGCACAAACGCACGCACGCACGCACGCACACACACACACACACACACACACACACACACACACACACACACACACAGCTCAAAGTCAGTTTCCTCTTTGTGACTGGTTCCTTGGTGACTGATCCTGTGTTGTTGCCTGATCAGAATTTACTAAGCAGTGGTCCCAAGAGCCATGTTACCACCGTGACCATGAATGTTGTTACTGTGATCACACATAGGAAACAGCTCTTTGGTGTGTGCGTGTGTGTGTGTAGGTACTCATCTCTACCAGACTGAGGGCTCTCTCTTTACATAGGAAGTAGAAAAGTACCTTAACACCAGTCTGAGGTCTGGAGGATTAGAATGGGCTTTAACACCAAGTCCTGGATCCATTTCTTCCCTATTGAATTACCATTTCTCCTGAGCCTTGCAGTGTGTGCCCAGTCACACACACACTACCGCTCTCCTCTTTTCTGTGGTGACAGCAGGACAAGCACGCAGTCACAACGGGAAACACACACACCGCCGCCGCCACCACATTAAATCACATCACATAACAGTGTGTGCTTAGCAGATGCCCTCAACCAAGAGCATTTCCTCGGCTAACTTTGTTCCAGCCACCTGTTTTTTCAGCAGCTGGTCTGAGACCGGTTTTACAAGGCAAAATGGTTTCCATTATGATTGAATCATTATTTTCGTCCCATATGCCACTCTTATTTCCTTTATCAGCGGTCATCAACTATATTCAGCCGCAAGCCAATTTTTTTCTTGAGTGCATGGTCGGGGGGGTCCAGAACATGATTACAATTCATTTGTAGACTGCGAATTGACCACAAGAAAAGCCCAAACAGATATAATATTGCACAATAACATAAAAATGTCAAACCTCGCTTCCATTTGTAAAGGATCGCGTCTCTCTAGTAGGCGTGGGAATACTTGCCAATAGATTCCCTGGTGTCCTTGCTCCGAAAACCCCGGGGGCCAAATAATATCACCAGTTGTGGAACCCTGCCCTATAATGTGCCCCACTTTTCACCATAACTCTATGGGCCATGGTTAAACGTATTGCACTATGTAGGGAATAGGGTGCTATTTGAAACACAGACATTGGACTGTTGTAACACTGCTGGACATCTGTGGTATTAGTTTCATTTAAAAGGAATAGCTTGTTATGGTGCATAAAGCTGACATCCATTTCAAATGTAGATACCCTAATGTATGGTACATTTATGCTGGACTCCCAGACATGCTCACTGTGATATATCTATTATATTGTCATTTCTTGATTTCTTGTTTTGATTTTCTTTTGATTATTTGTGTATTAGTATTGTATTTACGAGACATTCTAACGCACTGTTGGAGCTAGTAACATCAGCATTTTGCTGCACCTACTATAACACCTGCACATTTTTGTATGCAACCAATACACTGATTTGGTTTATAGTATAGAGTTTTAATCCTATGAGTGGTTTGATGTCATTGAACTTACAGTATAGCTATGTCTATGGCTATAGCAGATGTTTTTTCTTGATCTTTAAACAGAGCATATATACTGTTTAGGAGGATGGACTAACTGCTACATAACTTTATGACTATGCCGTTCATGTTCATGGTTGGCACATTAGGCTCAAACGTTAAATTGTAATGCATTTTGATTCCAGGTATATGTGTAACATTAAAGGCGTGATGCTGGGGTTGGTTTTATGGCTCTTTTGGCCTGTTCGGCCTTTTAATTCCCTGATGTATCCCACTATCACAGCTACCCAATCTGCTTCCCAATCTTCACCTCCCCACCCAACACAGTCAGCAGGTTTTCCTGGTACCCAATTTAGGCCCAGATCCTAAATCTAGGCATTCTGGAGACTCGGGAGATTTGGAATGGTGTACTCCATGTAATTACAGCTATACAACCTTAAAGGGATATTTGACCCCAAACTGAAATGTATGTACCTTAAAGGGATAGTTTGAATGAGAATCGAATGATATGGTGCCAATCTTTCCCGTTCATCATGGATTGAGGCCTGCATATCTCCCATAATGGATAGCTATACTGAACAAAAATACAAACACAACATGCAACATTTCAAAGATTTTACTGAGTTACAGTTCATATAGGAAATCAGACAATTAAAATGCATGCATTAGGCCCTAATCTGTGGTTTTTGCATGACTGGGAATACAGATATGCATTTGTTGGCCATAGATGCCTTAAAAATATAAATAGGGGCATGGATCAGAAAACCAGTCAGGAACGGGTGTGACCCCATTTGCCTCATGCAGCGCGACATCTCCTTCACATAGAGTTGACCAAGCTGTTGATTGTGGCCTGTGGAATGTTGTCCCACTCCTCTACAATGGCTGTGCGAAGTTGCTGGATATTGGCCGGAACTGTAACACGCTGTCGTACACATCAATCCAGAGCATGCCAAGCATGTCTGGTGGTTGTGCAGGCCATGGGAGACTGGGACTTTTTCAGCTTCCAGGAATTGTGTACAGATCCTTGCGACATGGGTTCATGCATTAACATGCTGAAACATGAAGTGATGGTGGTTGATGAATGGCATGACAATGGGCCTCAGGATCTCATCACAGTATCTCTGTTCATTGAAATTACCATCGATAAAATGCAATTGTGTTCGTTGTCCATAGCTAAATTATTTTCCATACCAAAACCTCAGCTCTCGTGGACATTCCTGCAGTCAGCTTGCCAATTGCATGTTTCCTCAAAACTTGAGACATTTGTGGCATTGTATTGTGTGACAAAACTGCACATTTTAGAATGGCCTTTTATTGTCTCCAGCGCAAGGTGCACCTGTGTAATTATCATGCTGTTTAATCAGCTTCTTGATATGCCGCACCTGTCAGGTGGAAGGATTAGCCCAAGCGAAGGAAAAATGCTCACTAACAGGGATGTAAACACATTTTTGAGGGAAATAAGCTTTGTGTGTGTATTTATATTTATTTCAGGTCATGAAACACGGGAGCAACACTTTACATCTTGCGCTCATGTTTTGGTTCAGTATAGATTTACGGAAATGATAGAATCATATTTGATAGTTATATCAAAGTAAAAATAGTACTTAACTATGTTAAACCAACTTGTACTGTAAAACTATTTTACAACACCCAGGTACTTTGTTACAGTAAAGTTGAAGTCAGAAGTTTACATACACTTAGGTTGGAACTCGATTTTCAACCACTCTGCAAATTTCTTGTTAACAAACTATAGTTTTGGCAAGTCGTTTAGGACATCTACTTTGTGCATGACCCAAGTCATTTTTCCAACAAATGTTTACAGACAGATTATTTCACTTATAACTCACTGTATAACAATTCCAGTGGGTCAGAAGTTTACATACACTAAGTTGACTGTGCCTATAAATAGCTTGGAAAATTCCTGAAAATTATGTCATGGCTTTAGAAGCTTCTGATAGGCTAATTGACATCATTGGAGTCAACTGGACGTGTACCTGTGGATGTATTTCAAGGCCTACCTTTAAACTCAGTGCCTCTTTGCTTGACATCATTGGAAAATCAAAAGAAATCAGCCAAGACATAAAAAAAAACTTGTAGACCTCCACAAGTCTCCACGTTCATCTGTACACACAATAGTACGCAAGTATAAACACCATGGGACCATGCAGCCGTCATACCGCTCAGGAAGGAGACGAGTTCTGTCTCCTAGAGAGGAACCTACTTTGGTGTGAAAAGTGCAAATCAATCCCAGAACAACAGCAAAGGACCTTGTGAAGATGCTGGAGGAAACAGATACAAAATCATCTATATCCACAGTAAAAACGAGTCCTATATCGATATAACCTGAAAGGCCGCTCAGCAAGGAAGAAGTCACTGCTCCAAACCCGCCATTAAAAAGACAGATTACGATTTGCAACTGCACATAGGGACAAAGATCGTTATTTTTGGAGAAAACAAAAAATAGAACTGTTTGGCCATAATGACCATCATTATGTTTGGAGGAAAAAGGGGGAGGCTTGCAAGCCGAAGAACACCATCCCAATCGTGAAGCACAGGGGGGCAGCATCATGTTGTGGGGGTGCTTTGCTTGCAGGAGGGTCTGGTGCACTTCACAAAATAGATGACATCATGGGGACGGAAAATGACGTGGATATATTGAAGCAACATCTCAAGACGTCAGGAAGTTAAAACTTGGTCGCAAATGGGTCTTCCAAATGACCAATGACCCCAAGCATATTTCCAAAGTTGTGGCAAAATGGCTAAAGGACAACAAAGTCAAGGTATTGGAGTGGCCATCACAAAGCCCTGACCTCAATCCAATAGAACATTTGTGGGCAGAACTGAAAAAGCGTGTGTGAGCAAGGAGGCCTATAAACCTGATTTACTCATTTACACCATTTCTGTCAGGAGGAATGGGCCAAAATTCACCCAACTGTGTCACGCCCTGGTCGAAGTATTTTGTGTTTATCTTTATTTATTTGGTCAGGCCAGGGTGTGGCATGGGTTTTTGTATGTGGTGTGTATATATGGGGGATTGTAGCTAGTGGGGTGTTCTAGATAAGTCTATGGCTGTCTGAAGTGGTTCTCAATCAGAGGCAGGTGTTTATCGTTGTCTCTGATTGGGAACCATATTTAGGCAGCCATATTCTTTGGTTGTATTGTGGGTGATTGTCCTGTGTGTCTTGATGTCCTGGTTAGAGGTTAGTAGACACTTGTATAGGCTGTTTTCGTTTTGTAGTGTTAGTGTGTGTTTTGTTGTGTGTTACGTTTGTTTATTAAAGATGAATCGCAATAGACACGCTGCAGTTTGGTCCGACTCTCCTTCACCATTAGAAAGCCGTTACAAACTGATTGTGGGAAGCTTGTGGAAGGCTACCACAATGACTTAAATGTAAATGTAAAATGACTTAAATGTTTGACCCAAGTTAAACAATTTAAAGGCAATTCTTCCAAACACTAATTGAGTGTATGTAAACTTCTGACCCACTGGGAATGTGATGAAATAAATACAAGCTGAAATAAATCATTCTCTCTACTATTCTTCTTTTCACATTCTTAAAATAAAGTGGCGATCCTAACTGACCTAAAACAGGGAATTTCTTACTAGGATTAAATGTCAGGAATTGTGAAAAACTGAGTTTAAATGTATTTGGCTGAGGTAAATGTAAACTTCTGACTTCAACTGTAGATGATGAGCTGTGGATGAAGCTCACGCTCTCTGTAACCTGGGAAATGTTGGCTGTATCATATGGTGCAGTGTTTTTGGGCATTGTAGGCTTACTGTCAGCCAGGTATGGATGACCTATTTTTCAGTACATGTACATCCACTGAGTGTTCAAAACATTATGAACACCTTCTCTTTCCATGACATAGACTTACCAGGTGAATCCAGGTGAAAGCTATGATCACTTATTCATGTCATTTGTTAAATCCACTTCAATCCGTGTAGATGAAGGGTAGGAGACAGGTTAAAGAAAGATGTTTAAGCCTTGAGACCGTTGAGACATGGATTGTGTATGTGTGCCATTCAAAGGGAAAGACAAATTGTTCATAATGTTTTGTAAACTGTGTACATTCTTGGTTTGTATACTATACTATGCACTCTATACTCCATATGTTGTGTGATAAATGACAGATATTTAATCATTGAAGATGAATGTGCATGAATCTGCATCTGTTAGGATGGAGGGTCGTTATATCTCATGGAAAGTAAAACATATTTAATAATCCAACATCCAATGAATGGTCATACCTGCATGGTTTTACACCAAAGCTCCCTGAATGGATGGTTCTTGATGTACATGCTGAACTACTTATATACATGACGGTATGGGTTCAGATTTCATATGAAAGATTTTCTCACATATGAGAAAACAAAAATCTTACATGTCTTAAACCAATAGCAGGTTTTTCTGAGCAGAAAAAAAAACATTTTGATCAGTCTAGGGTGGATTTACTTACATGAGCAAAACTTCAAATCATTAGAAGGTTTACGCACAAAAAAGTTTGACATGAACGGACTCCCTCCCCTTTTTTCTCTCTCTCTCTCTCTCTCTCTCTCTCTCTCTCTCTCTCTCTCATCCACATCAATGCCTTCATCTCTCCCTCCCTTTCTCTCTCTCTCACTCTCCCTCTGTCTCTCACGCGCTCTGTCTCTCACTCTCTCTCTCTCTCTCTCTCTCTCTCTGTGTCGCTCTCTCTCTGTCTCTCGCGCTCTCTCTCTCTCTCTCTCTCTCTCTCTCTCTCTGGTCTTTGGCTCAGTATGTTATCTTCTTGAGCTTGGCTTCACTGCTCTCATATAACCGTTACCATCCACATCAATGCCTTCATCCCTCCCTCTCTCCCTCCCTTTCTCTCTCCCTTTCTCTCTCTCTCTCTCTCTCTCTCTCTCTCTTTCAATTTTTCCTCTTGCTCGTGTAGTCGCTCATGATGGGATGATCTGAAGGGAAGAACGAAGATGATACATCACGGTGTTAGTGTGCGTGTGCGTGTGCAGCAGGGATGAAGAGAGGGCTTTAGTGAGCTATAGTGCAATCAAGCGGTGGTGGATCCGTCAGTGTAGTACGCTTAGTTAGAGCTCAGCTATCTCTGCCGGACACACACACACCACTCAACCACAGCCCTCCTCGATGCTGCACAGAACCAATCCCAGAAACGCTTGAGCCATGCTGAAGTATTCTGTCCCAGCCAATCAGGGAAAAGTTAGGTCTGTTGTGGCTTATACTGTAGTAGTCAATCACAGACAATGACAATAATATCAGCTTTTCTGTCAGTACTAGAAGACAAAATTCTTATTTTCTGCCCCATACTGTGCACCCATTCCCTCCTCACGAATTTAAAAGGAATGTACTGGTATAAGGAATATGATAAATCCAGCCAAAGCACACACCTATCCAATGCTTTTAAATTCTTGAGGGGTGGACAGAGGCATCTTTTGCAGAGAAGTACTGTAGGTTCAATGAAATTTGGCAAGAGTCAATAACCAGCAAGTCGACCTTAATCCTTCTCTTCTCATGTCTCCCTCTTTTCCCTTTCCTCCCTCCTATCACTTCTCTCCTTATTTCTACTCTGTCCATCCTCTCTTAACTCCAGGAAGACAGACCGTTCAATTTCATGTACAATGAAATTCAAATCCAAACAAGCTTTATTGGCATGAAAGGAGCAATCCAATGTTGCCAAAGCAACAGATTCAGCCAATCTTACAGTCACAGTCAATAAAGTCAATCTCAGCTACACCACTTCTAATCCTTTCTCCTCTCTGCTTCCCTCCTCTCTTACTTCTCTCTCCTTTTATTCCCTCTCCCTTCTCCATCCTTCCTTTCATCCCTTCCTCCCTTTCTTCTCTTTCCTATCTTCTCTTTCCTCTTTCTCCATGAGTTCTCTTTTCAATTTCATCCCCCCCCCCTCTCTCTCTCTCGCTCTCTCTGTCTCTCTCTCCAAATTAAAATGTGTATTATTGGCATGGAAGGTGTTAACACATATATTGCCAAACTAAACAAATAGACACATATCAAACCAATAATGGTGCATATAGATAATGAACGGGAAAATAATAGTAGTCAATAAGTAGTAACAATTAAGAGGACACTACAATATCAAATGAATGTGTACAATAATGAAATAGTGAGAAAGACACAGCAATGTTATAGCTCTGGTTGGTTATTCAACTTGCTGTCCCTATGGGTGTGGCAAGAAGTTACAGTACATATGTTGCAGCTAATGGGGCACAATCTCCTGTATCTTTGGAGTCCTATTCTCTCTCAGTGTGTTCTCTCTGTAATCTTATGCTTTAATAGCTGCTAGTACATGTATCATCCTGGCTGTGGGTTTTGGAAGGCATGCTAGATTGGGTAGGTTCTGGGGAATGGGGACTGGTGTACACACACACACACACACACACACACACACACAGACGGACACACACGTCTACTGTACAGTATATAAGTGCCATTTAATAATGAGTCAGCCAGCAGCAGCAGTTATTAATGAGACATGGGTCTGTGTAAGGGGGATCAGACTAGGGATCACATGCTGTTTTTCTACTGCTACTGTACTGCTGGGATACCTGATTTTCTCTCACTGTCTCTCTCTCTCTGTCTCTCTCTGTCTCTTTATCTCTCTCTCTCTCTCTCTCTCTCTCTCAGTTATGTCTTCTGTTACATTTTCTTTCTTTATCCTTTACATTTCTCTGTCTCTTTTTATATTCCATCATCCTCTTCCTCCATCTCCCTCTATCCCAACTACTTTCTCCATCTCTCTCTCCCCTCTCTCTCTATCCCAACTCCTTTCTCCATCTCTCTCTCCCCTCTCTCTCTATCCCAACTCCTTTCTCCATCTCTCTCTCCCCTCTTTCTCTATCCCACCCTCATTTCCCCATCTCCTTCTTCCTCTTTCTCACTATCTTGTCTTTCTCTCTCACTCTCTATTTGAATATCTACACCTTCATTTTGCTCAGAGCCTGCCTGGGTGAATCTTACCTCAGTATTTTCACCTCTATTTGCCTCTTACCTTTTATATTATATATCCACTCCCTGGGCTTCCTGCTGCTGCCATGGTGATGAAATGGAGAGCTGGGTTCCCTTGAAACGCCTGGCTTCATGTGAAGGTGCAGAGTAGGCTGCTTCTGATACTATCTAGCTTTCTGATCCTTAATCAACAACATCTGAAATGGTGCATCACAAGCACACAGGCAGACAGGCAGGCATGCACAGGCTCACAGACAGGGATACAGGCGCACAGCCATGCAAGCACCACACAGACACACAGGTAGACAGAGGGACACAGGCATAGGCATGCAGGCACATGTGCACACGAGAGAAGATATGCAGGCAATTACACAGACACAAAGACAAATACATGCAGTACACACACACACAGGCAACTACTGTACATGACTGCAGCCATGGTCTGGTCTAGGAGCCATTATAGGGGTCTGGTCTAGGAGCCCATATAGGGGTCTGGTCTAGGGACCCATATAGCGGTCGGGTCTAGGAGCCCATATAGGGGTCTGGTCTAGAAGCCCATATAGGGGTCTGGTCTAGGGACCCATATAGGGGTCTGGTCTAGAAGCCCATATAGGCGTCTGGTCTAGGAGCCCATATAGGCGTCTGGTCTAGAAGCCCATATAGGCGTCTGGTCTAGGAGCCCATATAGGCGTCTGGTCTAGGGACCCATATAGGGGTCTGGTCTAGGGACCCATATAGGGGTCTGACCTAGGAGCCCATATAGGGGTCTGGTCTAGGGGCCCATATAGGGGTCTGGTCTAGGGACCCATAATATAGGGGTCTGGTCTAGGGGCCCATATAGGGGTCTGGTCTAGAAGCCCATATAGGCGTCTGGTCTAGAAGCCCATATAGGGGTCTGGTCTAGAAGCCCATATAGGGGTCTGGTCTAGGGACCCATATAGGCGTCTGGTCTAGGAGCCCATATAGGGGTCTGGTCTAGGGACCCATATAGGCGTCTGGTCTAGAAGCCCATATAGGGGTCTGGTCTAGAAGCCCATATAGGGGTCTGGTCTAGGAGCCCATATAGGGGTCTGGTCTAGGAGCCCATATAGGCGTCTGGTCTAGGAGCCCATATAGGGGTCTGGTCTAGGAGCCCATATAGGGGTCTGGTCTAGGAGCCCATATTGGGGTCTGGTCTAGGAGCCCATATAGGGGTCTGGTCTAGAAGCCCATATAGGGGTCTGGTCTAGAAGCCCATATAGGGGTCTGGTCTAGGGACCCATATAGGGGTCTGGTCTAGGGACCCATATAGGCGTCTGGTCTAGGAGCCCATATAGGGGTCTGGTCTAGGAGCCCATATAGGGGTCTGGTCTAGGGACACATATAGGGGTCTGGTCTAGGGACCCATATAGGCGTCTGGTCTAGGGACCCATATAGGGGTCTGGTCTAGGATCCCATATAGGCGTCTGGTCTAGAAGCCCATATAGGGGTCTGGTCTAGAAGCCCATATAGGCGTCTGGTCTAGGAGCCCATATAGGGGTCTGGTCTAGGAGCCCATATAGGGGTCTGGTCTAGGAGCCCATATAGGGGTCTGGTCTAGGAGCCCATATATGGGTCTGGTCTAGAAGCCCATATAGGCGTCTGGTCTAGGAGCCCATATAGGGGTCTGGTCTAGGAGCCCATATAGGGGTCTGGTCTAGGGGCCCATATAGGGGTCTGGTCTAGGAGCCCATATAGGGGTCTGGTCTAGGAGCCCATATAGGGGTCTGGTCTAGGAGCCCATATAGGGGTCTGGTCTAGGAGCCCATATAGGGGTCTGGTCTATGAGCCCATATAGGGGTCTGGTCTAGGAGCCCATATAGGGGTCTGGTCTAGGAGCCCATATAGGGGTCTGGTCTAGGAGCCCATATAGGGGTCTGGTCTAGAAGCCCATATAGGGGTCTGGTCTAGAAGCCCATATAGGGGTCTGGTCTAGGGACCCATATAGGGGTCTGGTCTAGGGACCCATATAGGCGTCTGGTCTAGGAGCCCATATAGGGGTCTGGTCTAGGAGCCCATATAGGGGTCTGGTCTAGGGACACATATAGGGGTCCGGTCTAGGGACCCATATAGGCGTCTGGTCTAGGGACCCATATAGGGGTCTGGTCTAGGGGCCCATATAGGGGTCTGGTCTAGGGGCCCATATAGGGGTCTGGTCTAGGATCCCATATAGGCGTCTGGTCTAGAAGCCCATATAGGGGTCTGGTCTAGAAGCCCATATAGGCGTCTGGTCTAGGAGCCCATATAGGGGTCTGGTCTAGGAGCCCATATAGGGGTCTGGTCTAGGAGCCCATATAGGGGTCTGTTCTAGGAGCCCATATAGGGGTCTGGTCTAGGAGCCCATATAGGGGTCTGGTCTAGGAGCCCATATAGGCGTCTGGTCTAGGAGCCCATATAGGGGTCTGGTCTAGGAGCCCATATAGGGGTCTGGTCTAGGAGCCCATATAGGGGTCTGGTCTAGGAGCCCATATAGGGGTCTGGTCTAGGGGCCCATATAGGGGTCTGGTCTAGGGGCCCATATAGGGGTCTTGTCTAGGGGCCCATATAGGGGTCTGGTCTAGGGGCCCATATAGGGGTCTGGTCTAGGAGCCCATATAGGGGTCTGGTCTAGGAGCCCATATAGGGGTCTGGTCTAGGAGCCCATATAGGGGTCTGGTCTAGGGGCCCATATAGGGGTCTGGTCTAGGGGCCCATATAGGGGTCTTGTCTAGGAGCCCATATAGGGGTCTGGTCTAGGAGCCCATATAGGGGTCTGGTCTAGGGACACATATAGGGGTCCGGTCTAGGGACCCATATAGGCGTCTGGTCTAGGGACCCATATAGGGGTCTGGTCTAGGGGCCCATATAGGGGTCTGGTCTAGGGGCCCATATAGGGGTCTGGTCTAGGATCCCATATAGGCGTCTGGTCTAGAAGCCCATATAGGGGTCTGGTCTAGAAGCCCATATAGGCGTCTGGTCTAGGAGCCCATATAGGGGTCTGGTCTAGGAGCCCATATAGGGGTCTGGTCTAGGAGCCCATATAGGGGTCTGGTCTAGGAGCCCATATAGGGGTCTGGTCTAGGAGCCCATATAGGGGTCTGGTCTAGGAGCCCATATAGGCGTCTGGTCTAGGAGCCCATATAGGGGTCTGGTCTAGGAGCCCATATAGGGGTCTGGTCTAGGAGCCCATATAGGGGTCTGGTCTAGGGGCCCATATAGGGGTCTGGTCTAGGGGCCCATATAGGGGTCTTGTCTAGGGGCCCATATAGGGGTCTGGTCTAGGGGCCCATATAGGGTTCTGGTCTAGGGACCCATATAGGGGTCTGGTCTAGGAGCCCATATAGGGGTCTGGTCTAGGAGCCCATATAGGGGTCTGGTCTAGGAGCCCATATAGGGGTCTGGTCTAGGGACACATATAGGGGTCTGGTCTAGAAGCCCATATAGGGGTCTGGTCTAGGAGCCCATATAGGGGTCTGGTCTAGGAGCCCATATAGGGGTCTGGTCTAGGAGCCCATATAGGGGTCTGGTCTAGGAGCCCATATAGGGGTCTGGTCTAGGAGCCCATATAGGGGTCTGGTCTAGGGGCCCATATAGGGAGGGGTCTGGTCTAGGGGCCCATATAGGGGTCTGGTCTAGGAGCCCATATAGGGGTCTGGTCTAGGGGCCCATATAGGGGTCTGGTATAGGGGCCCATATAGGGGTCTGGTCTAGGGGCCCATATAGGGGTCTGGTCTAGGGGCCCATATAGGGGTCTGGTCTAGGAGCCCATATAGGGGTCTGGTCTAGGAGCCCATATAGGGGTCTGGTCTAGGAGCCCATATAGGGGTCTGGTCTAGGGGCCCATATAGGGGTCTGGTCTAGGAGCCCATATAGGGGTCTTGTCTAGGAGCCCATATAGGGGTCTGGTCTAGGGGCCCATATAGGGGTCTGGTCTAGGAGCCCATATAGGGGTCTGGTCTAGGAGCCCATATAGGGGTCTGGTCTAGGAGCCCATATAGGGGTCTGGTCTAGGGGCCCATATAGGGGTCTGGTCTAGGAGCCCATATAGGGGTCTGGTCTAGGAGCCCATATAGGGGTCTGGTCTAGGAGCCCATATAGGGGTCGGGTCTAGGAGCCCATATAGGGGTCTGGTCTAGGGACACATATAGGGGTCTGGTCTAGGGACACATATAGGGGTCTGGTCTAGGGACCCATATAGGGGTCTGGTCTAGGAGCCCATATAGGGGTCTGGTCTAGGGACACATATAGGGGTCTGGTCTAGGGACCCATATAGGGGTCTGGTCTAGAACCCCATATAGGGGTCTGGTCTAGGAGCCCATATAGGGGTCTGGTCTAGGGACACATATAGGGGTCTGGTCTAGGGACCCATATAGGGGTCCGGTCTAGAAGCCCATATAGGGGTCTGGTCTAGGAGCCCATATAGGGGTCTGGTCTAGGAGCCCATATAGGGGTCTGGTCTAGGGACCCATTTAGGGGTCTGGTCTAGGAGCCCATATAGGGGTCTGGTCTAGAAGCCCATATAGGGGTCTGGTCTAGGAGCCCATATAGGGGTCTGGTCTAGAAGCCCATATAGGGGTCTGGTCTAGGAGCCCATATAGGGGTCTGGTCTAGGAGCCCATATCGGGGTCTGGTCTAGAAGCCCATATAGGGGTCTGGTCTAGGGGCCCATATAGGGGTCTGGTCTAGGGGCCCATATAGGGAATAAGGTAACATCTGGGACAGACATGGATATGTTTTCCTACACTGTCCATCAAGCCATCGTCTTCTTCTCCCTGTTGAAATCTCTCCTTTTTCCCCCTTTCTTACATGTTTTTATCTCTGAGAAAGAGGCTTTGTGGATTTAATCATCATGTATTTATGAACAGTCCTGAAATGTCCTGCAGCTCTGGAGAGGAACCAAAGGAGTTTTACCCTACTGATATAGTTATTTCTGTTTCTGTCCGCAGAAATTGTTATAGTCATAGAGTTTCTCCTGAATTCTTAATTTTCTTCTCAGAATACCTCCTTGTCTGGCTTTGTGAAGTAATTAATGTCTAGCAGAGTTTGAAACAAGGCTTAGGCATGAGACTGTTCTTTGATCAGCCACCTCCTTATTTGTCTGGTACAGTTGAAGTCAAAAGTTTAAACATTTTAGCCAAATACATTTAAACTCAGTTTTTCACAATTCCTGACATTTAATCCTAGTAAAAATTCCCTGTCTTAGGTCAGTTAGGATCACCACTTTATTTTAAGAATGTGAAATGTCAGAAGAATAGTAGAGAGAATGATTTATTTCAGTGTTTATTTCTTTCATCACATTCCCAGTGGGTTACAACGTTCCGCCGTAAGAGTGCAAGATGGGTAGATGTTGCATTTAGGCACAGATCTAGGATAACCCTAGATAATTTCTTACCTCAACCATTATGATACATTAGGATAAGGCACAATTGACCATAGGTTAATGTCTCATCTTGTTTCGGGGAGCCACATCTCCTGGATCACCTTACACTCCCAAAATCCTAACCTTAGACAATAGGGAGACTTAAGATCAGTGTCTAGGGACATCTTCATCCTCCCCCGGTAAAGCTTTGCCGGACTAAGTGTCCATTTCATGACTGGGCCCTGACCCTTCTAGCTGACTTTAATACTTTATAACTACCATAAACGTGGACACTCCTCAAGCAAATCACTTTGGCATGGCGGCCAGATATTCAATCTGAAATATGGCTTGGGGTTTTCTTGGCAGATGTCTATAATAACTGAAGTTAATTGGTTGGAATGGTGCAATTCCTGCAGCTAACTCTTCAATCACTCTCTTCCAGTGTGTGTGTGTGTGTGTGTGTGTGTGTGTGTGTGTGTGTGTGTGTGTGTGTGTGTGTGTGTGTGTGTGTGTGTGTGTGTGTGTGTGTGTGTGTGTGTGTGTGTGTGTGTGTGTGTGTGTGTGTGTGTGTGTGTGTGTGTGTGTGTGTGTGTGTGTGTGTGTGTGCGTGCGTACGTGCATGCTATTACAGTGTGTGTCTGTGCACAGCACTGAGTAATACCTTTGTCAGAGAACTACAGTATATTGGTTACAGTATATTGGAGGTTACAGTTGTGCAGTTGGTTTTTACTGTGTTCATCACCAATCTAAACATGCATCTGTAAACATGAGGAACACACAGCTTTTTTCATCATGGTAATTATGGGTGTTGATGTATGCTTTGGCCCTGTGTTAACAGCTATAATGAATGTGGTGGAAGAGGCAAACACATACACACCAACACACACTAACACTGCGTGGGTTCCGACTAATGTATAACCCCTGATTGATTGGTGTGAGAACAAAACAGGGTAAAATTACAGGCTGCCACCAGTGTGTGTGTGTGTGTGTGTGTGTGTGTCTGTGTGTGTGTGTGTGTATGTGTGTGTGTGAGAGAGAGAGAGGGAGTGAGCTAAATACAGATGATTTAAAACTGCTTTGAGCGCTTGTCACTATTACCAGGGGCATGGGTAGAAGTCATTGTAAAAGAAGAGAACAGGAGAGCACAGCAGACTTGGTAGTGTGGGAAGAACATAGTGTCTGAATCCTCTATAGTTCTGTCTCTGTTAGATCTTTAGCTAAAAAGAGCTGTACTCCTACAACAGGCTTATAACCTCTGGCTAATCCTCCTGTCTCTTTTACTGGAGTGGAGTTTGAAAACACACACACACACGCACACACATACACACACACACACAGTGCTTGAGGAAATATACTGTATTAGGTGAATAGGACTCTAATTGCGATTTCGGCCTGACACATCAATGCTGTTTTGATGCCGTTCTTGTCCCATGTGTTCATTAGCAGAGGCATAGAGGAACAGAGTGTGTGTTCTCTAACACACACAAACACAAACACACACACACACACACACACACACACACAGCAAAAACAGCTCTCTCAGTCTAACCAGCTGTCAATCTCAGTACCAAAGCTCAGTGAATCACCACTAGTGCCTGTCACACTCCTCCTCCACCCTCTCCTTTCTTCCATTCCAAAATTAACCGGATTTCTCAGTGCGGCTCTCAATGAAGAAAGGATTTGCGTCTGGGTTGAGGGAGGGTTGAGGGTTGAGGGGCGTGGAGCTGTCGGCCCAGTCCTCTGGCTTGCCGCCTTTGTGTCATTATTAAAGATTAATGTTATTAGTAGCACCAGTGGAATTAGCATTAGCGACGGTTTTAGTGTCTGTAGCTTGTTTTTGCTCTGTCACTCCCACAATTAATCTATAGCAGAGAGAGAGAGAGAGAGAGAGCGTGTGAGAGTGAGAGAGAAAGAGAGAGAGGGGGAGAGACAGAGAGACAGAGAGACAGAGAGAGAGACAGAGAGAGAGAGAGAGAGAGAGAGAGAGAGAGAGAGAGAAAAGGGGAGGGAGTCCGTTCATGGCTTTAATATCACAGCTGTTATGCCACCTTATTCCGCCGCCAAAATAAATTACATTACTTTTGGTTTGGGAAGGAGGTGACTGAGGGAGCAATTTCCATGCTAAAATCAGACTTGACGTATTGGTTTTACATTTTTGTGTAGGGACAAAAGGGACAAATCCTAACTTGGGATACATGGACACAACTTGAACTTGCACTCCCATTGACATCATTGGATGATTGATGCTGTTTTGTTCTAATATAGCCCTCCGTTGGCTGGAGGGATTAGATAGAACTAGCCATCATGTCTCCGTAAGTGGACTTATTCCATCATGTAGTAAATGCTAACTAGAGCATAATCAAGACAGGTCCATGACTCCCTAAAGACTGAAGAAAGAGAAAGGTCTTTCTTCGGACAACTTGTTCTTTCTCACTTTTAAGTTAAATTCAAATCAAATTGTATTTGTCACATGCGCCAAATATAATTATTAGCCCTTTCCAAAAAATGCAGGGTTAAAAAGTAACACAATGAAATAACAATAACGAGACTATATACAAGGATTTTTTTTAACCTTTATTTAACCAGGTAGGCCAGTTGAGAACAAATTCTCATTTATAACTGCGACCTGGCCAAGATAAAGCAAAGCAGTCAACAAAAAAAACAAAAAACGACAGAGTTACACAAACTATCAAGGCACAAGGCGAGACCCAAACGCAGACACAGGAGGCAGATGGTTGGAGTCTTACAGTAAGAGAATGGTCGTGGACAGGCAAACAGGTCAAAACCAGATTGGAGACCAGGAGGTACAGAGTGGCAGACAAGCTCATGGTCCTGGCAGGCAGAATGGTCAGGCAGGCAGGTACAATGTCCAGAAACAGGCAAGGGTCAAAATCGGGAGGACTAGAATAAGGATCATGTAAAAAGCAGGAGAACGGGAAAACCGCTAGTTGACTTGAAAACATACAAGATGAACTGACACAGAGAGACAGGAAACACAGGGATAAATACACTGGGGAAAATAAGTGACACCTGGAGGGGGTGGAGACAATCACCATGACAGGTGAAACAGATCAGGACGTGACATAAAGAAGCACACAGTCAATAACACAACAGGTAATTAAGGTAATATGTACATGCAGGTAGGTAAGGGGTAAAAGTGAAGCAATCCGGATAGATAATAAACAGAGTAGCAACAGCGTATGGGAAAGAGTGTGAAATAGTGTGTGTGTGTGTGTGTGTTTTATGAGCATGGTCTTATTTCTATTACAGCCTATTGGATGACTGTGATTCATATTCCATTCACCCATTTAAATGTAGCATTGATAGTTTTAGGCTACTACATGATACTTGAGTTTGCTACAACCTAGCGTATGAATGAAAGTTTACAACGTAGGTGCACATGTTCAGAGATGTTTTTCTAATCGAGGTGACAGACAGTGACACATTCAATACGCCCTTGCATACTCTTGCCTGCATCTAGCTGATCTAGGGTGTAATCATTAGTCCAACAGTTGCAAACGAGTTTCTATTTCTTACGTTTAAGAAAGGTTTTCTACAGAATCGGCAGAAGGAATACAGCCCAGATCATACACAAACACACTTCACTTTCATAGCAGCCACATACAAACAGCATGATCATTTTGCCCATTGTAATACCTTCTCGTATCTACGCTCTCTCCTCTCTCACCTTTCATCTTCGCTTGTGGACATCAGCTGCCTCTGACCTGGCGAGAAAACGAATTAGCATAATAAACAATCCCCATTCAAATGTGTCAGTTTAAGCTAGAGACTTCTGTTTTTTTTGCATTGGATGCATCTCAATCTACTGCATCCACTGATGTCCCACTTCCACATCTGCGATGAAAGGTAACAGAGCTAGAGCAGTGTTTGTCAGACCATGAGGAATCGGTCTTCTCACAAAATTGTATGTAGCATCCGAACAGTTTGACCTACAAACTATTATGACCCCTCTATGTAAAGATGAGACTCAAACGGACACAATGGTATTCTCTACGACCCCCCACAAGCGTCTTGGGACTGAAGTTGGTACAGCTCTATCTCTCTGGTGCTTTCTCTCTCCTATCTCTTCTCCTTCATTTTTGGAGAAATGTATTAGTTCAAAACTGTTCAACTATTGTCTTTCTCTCTCTAGCCGTAGCTTATGCCTTCACTACAGTACTGGATTCATACTCTGATCCTTCGATTAGGTGGACAAAATGTCAGCTCATGATGCAAGAGCTCTGAAAGGTTGGAGGACGTCCTCCGGAAGTTGTCATAATTACTGTGTAAGTCTATGGAAGTGGGTGAGAACCATGAGCCTCCTAGGTTTTGTATTGAAGTCAGTGTACACAGAGGAGGATGTAAAACTAGCTTACAAAATGCTATTGAGACTACTGTAGACCTTCATTGTGAAACAGTGTGTTTTAATCAATTATCTGTGAATATATTTAGTATAGTTTTACTATTAAAATTTGTATGAAATTCCCTGAGGAGGATGGTCCTCCCCTTCCTCCTCTGAGGAGCCTCCACTGCTGTGTTGGAGTGTCAGTGTAGTATGTGTGAGTGTGTGGGTAGAGTCCTGTGAGTGTGCATTGAGCCGGTGCAAGAGAGTCCGTGCAAATTAAAAGGGGGTCAATGCAAATAGTCAGGATAGCCATTTGAATAACTCTTCACCAGAATTATGGCTTAGGGGTAGAAGCTGTTCAGGAGCCTTTTGGTCACAGACTTGGCACTCTGGTACCGTGCAGTAGGAGAGAGAACGGTCTATGATATGGGTGGCTGGAGTCTCTGTCAAGAAGAGAGACACAGAAGTCCAGCTAGCTTAGCTACCCTGTAGCCTCAAATAGAGAACGCTAACCAACGTTTTTTGAAAGCTGCAGTAACTGTGGTAATTTTGCTTTATTCCGGGACAATGTGGCTACTCTTAGCAAACAAGTAAAGAACTTACACAAACTACTGGGGAATCCTTGCCTGCCCACTTTTTCTTTATCTTCTACCCCAGTAGCCCGACTGCGTTCGGGCCTGGTGGAAGTGACGCAGCCGTTTTGGCTCTCCACAGCCGACTGGCTTGCACTCTGCAGGGATCCCTTTGCGAAAGAACGGCCGGACCGCGTCAGCCATTGCACCAGCTCTAGTCATCGGCAGCTCTATGGTAAGAAACATCTCGGTCCCCAGGGCAAAAACCCTGTGCTACCCTGGAGCATGAGTACAGGACATTACAAGGCTGCTTCCGACCATTCTACGACAGCTGCTAGGAGCTGACACTGTCGTAGTGGGGTCAAACATCATTAGGCGGGCTAGTTCGGAACAACTGAAAATGGATTTTAAAGAACTGATTCTAGCTCTGTAAGACTCCAAAAAGCGGCCAATTATTGCAGGTCCGGTACCATCATTGGGTGTGGAAGATTCAGCAGGCTACTGGCATTACACACCTGGCTAAAAGATTACTGTTACTGTTGGAACAGAGCTACAGTAAGATACTCTAGATAGATACTCTACAGGAATGACGGCGTTCATCCAAATCATCTTGACTCCTGGAATCTGTCCAGACATTTCCAGGCTGTGTTGAGACAATGGCTTATCAATGACCCAAGCCCAGCTCAGATAATCCCTACACTTGTGTCGCTGAATTGTCATAATGCTTCAGCAAATGAACATTATCCCAGGGGCGTTGGCAGTCAAAATGTAGGTAACCTAATTTATGTCATTCTAACTCCCCTGAATGACTCTGTCGATCCTACAGCTATTGTATACAATAATCATGTTCCTATGAACCAGAGTGATACTGTTAGCACTGAGGCGGTGTGCCCTAGTAGGAAGTCCACTGTGTGCGGCTCACCCTGCACTATCAGCTCAAACATAAATAACATTGTCATGTCTACTTCTGATGAGCTTCTGAGTCAAGCAATGAAAACAATCAAGTAAAATTGCTGGAAATAGCCCACATTACCATACAGTATCAGTCAAAAGTTCGGACACAGCTACTCATTCAAGACTTTTTTCTTTATTTTGACTATTTTCTACATTGAAGACTAATAGTGAAGACATCAACACTATGGAATCATGTAGTAAGTAAAAAAGTGTTAAACAGATACATTTTATATTTGAGATTCTTCAAAGTAGCCAACCTTTGCATTGATGACAGCTTTTCACACTCTTGGCATTCTCTCAGCCAGCATCACCTGGAATGCTTTTGAAACAGAAATGAAGGAGTTCTCACATATGCTGAGCACTTGTTGGCTGCTATTCCTTCACTCTGAGGTCCAACTCATCCCAAACCATCTCAATTGGGTTGAGGTTGGGAGATTGTGGAAGCCAGGTCATCTGATGCAACATGCTATCACTCCCCTTCTTGGTCAAGTAGCCCTTACACAGCCTATCGATGTGTTGGGTTATTGTCCTGTTGAAAAACAAATGATTACGGTTATTGTCCCATTTAAACACAAACCAGATGGGATGGCGTATCGTTGTAGAATGCTGTGGTAGCCATGCCGGTTAAGTGAGCCTTGAATTCTAAATAAATCATAGTCAGTGTCACCATAAACAATCCCCTACTCCATCACACCTCACATGCAGAGATCATCCGTTCACCTACTCTGCATCTCACAGAGAGATGGCAGCTGGAACCAAAAATCTGGTAAATAGTATGGTCTACTCAGGCAAGCAGAACCTAGATATTAGAGATCGTGCACTAGCTGTTGTTCGGTCCTGCCGATGTAACGCGCACACCGTGCCTGGTCCGGGATGGGCAGTAGGTCCATCCAAATCAAGGTTAGTGATTGACGTTCTGATGTCGTTCTGATGTCCAGAAGCTTTTTTCGGTCGTAGGAAATTATGTCGGAAACTTTATGTAAAAAAAAAAATTAAGATCAGCAACAACAACAAAAAGGAAACGCAATTGGTCAGGAAGCTGTAAAACGGTTGCTTTTCCCTCCAGTGCAGTTGGCATTGTGCTAGCACTTATTTTCTCCTCCACTCTACCATGAAATTAAACGTGCCGGTCTTCTGTGGACAGAAATATGTGCACAGTATGTTCATAGAGTACCCGGCGTGAATAGCTCTGAACTATTTTCACCATCTCTATTTAGATCTACATTATGTCCCAAAAGGCACCCTATTCCCTATAAAGTTCACTACTTTTGAACAGAGACCTATGGACCCTGGTCAAAAATAGTGCACTACATAGGGAATAGGGTTTAGTTTGGGACTCGATCCAACAGCATCCGTCATATTGCCTACACTTTAGCACCAATGACAACAGACTTGATCTCATCCAATTAACTGTGTTCACGCCAAACATACTAAAGGTCAGCCACTTCCACTGTAATTCACATGTGCACTTAGCCCTGCGACACACATGCCTGATCACACCTGCCACACACCTCTACCACTCCCACTCTCTTCTGTACTGTGTCCAATATGACTGTGTAATTGCCATGGCAATCTGGCTCGGGCTATCTGCAGGATATATGGACCATTTAGAATCCCATTACACAAATGGCCATGTCCAATGACTAGCAAAACCATTGTGACCGTTCCATTCTCGTCCTATGATGGTGACCACATTTAGCTGATCCAGAGGACCCCATCAATGGAACGTTCGATCAACAATGTGTGGAAGGTTGACTATGGTATTAAAGGCTAAAGCGACAATCTCAAATCGACCCCTAGGGCCCCAAGCAAGTAGATCAGAGAAGAATGCTTACACTTTTCCAATTCTATCAGATCTGCTAGTATTGAAGGGGTAGAAGCTATGGGAGTTGACATGAAATAGAAGTAGCCTATCGTTTGTGTTTGTCTGACTGCTTTGTCTGTCTGCTCTGACTGTTTTGTGTTTGTCTGAAGCTGATACAGTTTGACAAAACATGGCTAAACTGACATCCATAATGCAACTGTGTTAAAGCCAACCTTTTGCCTTTTATCCTTTGGACGGTTGTTGGTAGAACTAGATCTTTTAGAAACAGGTTAAGCCACCAGCTAACAGTTAGCACCCAATTTAATTTACATTGAGAAGTATAATCCTCAGACGCGCTGTATCAATGTCAGCTATGCGCTGTCCTGATTGTATAAACAGAGGTGACATGTTTGATCAGCCCCTGAAGTGAGGGATCTGCCTCTAATTTCCTCCAACTATAATCCCCCTCTTCCAGGAAGGTTGGTCTGCCTCGAGCCAAGAGTACGAAAAGTCATGTCTGCTAAACCAACAGTCACACCTTATTCTCTATATAGTGCACTGCTTTTGACCAGACCCATAGGGAATAAGGTCCAGTTTGACTGGCCATCTCATATGAGTGTGCATTGTGACATGACTTGCTGGAAATAAGCATTAGAGCTTAGAGTTTTTATGTCAAAGACTTGATGTCAACGCTTCAACATTATTGTATTCATTTTATCAAATGAAAAAATGTAATCAAAACTTTCCACAATTAATATATAATTAATCCGCTTTTCCTAGAGCAGTATTAATCAATATTTCACCATTTGCAGTCGGCCGCCACCTGTGTCTCATTATAGATTCATATCATAAATGTATTTTGTGACATGCCATCCTCATCCACACAGAGCTAACAAACAATGCTAGTCTATTTGTCATTCCTCAACGGTCTTGGCACTTTAAATGACGTTGCCTTAGCTCCAATAGTGGCATCTCATCTGCCGGTATCTATTATTGGCTAACATGCCTAAACACATCCCAAGGCCCGCACATCAATTTAGACAGATAGATATCCGGGCGCTAGGCTAACACACTTGGACGCTAGCAAACAGAACACTGGACAGCTCCTGTCACAAAGGAACTCTCAGCTGAATTATGCATACGTGACCTCTATCCACGAATATCAATTTGCAATCCATATGCAATAAAAACTCATTATCACGTTATATGTTCCGTTATGGAAATTAATTCCGGAAGACACATTTTTGATCTGTCACGAAGTGATATCATTCCAGCTCAGTAGTGCGGAAAAAGGTTATTTAACGGCAGAAATTGGATACACATGGAGAGAGGGAGAGGTAGATAGGGAGAGGTGGAGAGGTAGAGAGAAATGGAGACAGAGAGGGAGAAGGAGAGGGAGACAGAACGAGACACAAGAAATACTTGGAATAGAGAATCAAATTGAATATTCACTCGGTCACTCCGTTTCCATGGCATTGCCTATTCACCTAATGGAGTGGATTCATTTAGAGCTTTGACTCGTGCATTCGTCTCACGTCTCTAAGGCCCTGCATTTCTCTCCTTGAGCTGTCTCAACATCTGGAAGATTAATTATGGGCCTGTTTATTGTAAATGGACTATTTTACCTAGTTTAGGAGCCAGTAAAACACCACAAGACTGATACTTCCAGTCTATCGCAGCTGGCAGAAGGGTGTTGATATACCAGCCATCATATGTTTGTGTGTGTGTTTGCATGTGTGTGCGAGTGTGCATGTGTGTGCGTGCATATGATTGTGTGTGTTTCAACAGAATGATTTTACTATCAAAATGTAGCTGAATGTTATTGATACTAATGTTATTTTGGCAATCCCTTCGCTTTCTTGTCAGGTCACACCGCCGCAAACTTCAAAGGGAATTAAAGCTGTGTTTTAGTCTATCGTTCATGTTCCTATTCTCCTGCCATTTTACAGAAGCAGATAGTCAGACAGTCTGAGCAGCAGTTCAATCTATATGATAAAATAGACTTGAAGCAGGCTCATTGACAATCTATATATTTCCTTTTTAGACGATATTGCATTGCTTTAAAATCAGACACACACATTCAGTGTGCGGTCTGTGGTCCTAGGCACACACACACACCCTCACACACACTCCCTCCTTCTCTATTGTCCAGTCTAATTAAGCAATAATGCACAATGAGGTGTGGTATATGGCCAATATAGAACGGCTAAGGGCTGGTCTTAGCACGATGCAACACGGAGTGCCTGGATACAGCCCTTAGCCGTGGTATATTAGTCATATACCGCAAACCTCCGAGATGCCTTATTGCTATTATAATATACCACAGCTGTCAGCTGACATCACACTTGAATATCTGACGGCTGCCATATATTGATTGCAGCAGTGATCCCTGAACATTTGCATGGTTTGAGCCTGAAGGCCAACTAAGAACTATTGGAGACATTGGGCGTCTGCAATTTTCAAAGACGGAGAGGGGGAATAGAGGGGGAACATGAGTATTGATCTCTTCTTCTTATGCCTTCTATCTGAAAGTAGTTGAATTCCTCTACAGGAATTAGAGACTTTGAAGATGAGAGGGAGACTAGGGGTGGCGATTACAACATGCTTTTTGTGATGCGTGGCAGATTGATTAATGCTCGCGTGTGTGTGTGTGTGTGTGTGTGTGTGTGTGTGTGTGTGTGTGTGTGTGTGTGTGTGTGTGTGTGTGTGTGTGTGTGTGTGTGTGTGTGTGTGTGTGTGTGTGATGGATGTCCTGTTTCCACTTCAATGACTACAGACATTGTGGACTAATAGCAGTTTTGAGTAGACACTTTATACTGGAGCTATCTGTTTTTTGAAGTCTCAAAGTTACTTTGCTCAGGTTCTTTCATGACTCACTTCTGTTTTAATTGGAAGAGTGACATGCAGCCTATTATCTCACTTTGTCAGAGCAGACTCAGTCAATCAATGGTCTACTCTGATCATAATCAATGGAGCAGTCTATGGGGTGGCTAGATGATCCAGAGTTTAGCTAATACTCTTCATATAGATTGACTTTGGACTTGTATCTCTATTGGGTTGTGCATGTGTTTGTGTCTCAGGGTCTGTGGTTTTCAGATGCAATGTAATGCTAGATTCTCTGTGTATTTATCCCTCAAACTGCTTACAGAATCCATCCCTGTCACATTCTATTCGTCACAAAAAGGTTTTTATCCAAACTATATCCCACTGTTTTGTCTTACATCCCTCTTTATATCTATCTTACATCCTTATTTTTTATCCAGCTTAGATCCCTCTTTTTATCCATCTTGCATCCATTTTTTTTTTCATGAAATGAGAAGGATGTACATATTGTCAGACCAAATCATAATTTAGGCAGCATGGATCAAAAATATCCCTCTTTTTATCCTTTCTGCGTAAGTTATTATTTGGTCTGACAATATGTACATCCTCCTCATCACAAACCCACCAAGGTTTAACCTCTTTCTCTCACTTTTCAATTTCTCCATCCATCCATCCATTCCCCCCTCTGCTCTTATGTGTCTGTGTTGAGGAATGTGAGAGGCCGATTGATTAATAAAGGAGAGGAAGTGTTTGGCAGTGTTTGCTCCACTCAGCTCTGCCTGCCGCCGCGTCTCACAAGCTGCCCGTCAACTGACACCTCACTTTGTTCCAGCTAAACAGGCTGTGTCTCTGTGTGTGTGCGTCAGTGTCTGTGCTTCTGTGTCGGTGTGTGTGCATGTGTGCGTGTGTGTGTGTGTTTGTGTGTGTGTGTGTGTGCGTGCGTGTGACAATAGTGTATAATTGTGTTTGTTGTTAGTGAGGAGGTATGAGAGGGGTCATGGTGTCCAAGAGTTGGTGCACAGCTGTGGAAGGTCTCATCTTGCTATGGCAGGGCTGGGGGGACATTTTGGCTGTTTTTACATGAGTGTTTCGATGTTTCTGTTTCTGTGGCCGGGCTTGGTCTGTGCCAGGCTTTAGCATTTTAAGCGCTGCCACGTCTGTTTTGCATCAAAGTGTCCCTGAGGGGGCAGGAGAGAGATCTGATCTGTCTCTGTCACTGTGCCCACCCCAGCATGGCACCCATGGTAAAGAGGGTTCAAAGGACTGATCTGTGCTTAGTCGGCACAATGGGTATCGGACTGAGACACACTGACACAAAGGCCACTGGACAGACCAATGACTGTATATGTGACAATTTTCAATTAACAAGGCATATGTCACAGCTCACTACTTCACATGAGAGCTGTTTGAACATAAACTTTTTTTTAAATCAAAATGCGTTTTTTGGCAGAAATGCCTTCTCAAACATGTAAACTTTCATGTGCCTTAAAAACAAACTTGTATGCCATCTGTAAATACTAATTTTAAAAACATTATGTGCCTAGTTGGTTTTGCCACAGAGAGACAGCAACTTTACCGCTAGCCATGATTGGCTGAGATAATGAGTGGGCTGGACTTGCCAAGAGGTGAGTTTGGAATGGTCTGCCATATAGCACGCATCTCTCTATTTGAGCTGGTCAGTATGTCTAGGTAATCTTGTCAAAAGCAGCTTTAAAAAAAATGTATCTCGTAGTAAAACTGCATAAGCCTAATGTCAAGTTAAACTGTACTGTTAGCTAGATAACATTAGCTTGCTAGCTAAAGTTACGTGTACACTCTCCATTTTCTGGAGGATCGAGTTTGGAAATCAGTGAAATTCGAGTATGATAGCTAAGGAGATGGAGAAAACACCTTACATCTTCAATCTAAGTTTAACCATGGCATTCTAAATGAGACTAGTCAATCCATGATGTATACCGGTAAAATAGTCTAGCTAGATACATTTTCAGATATTACACTTTTTCAAATTTTGAAACAAAGTGGTTTCATTTCAGGTTAAATTGTACTGTTAGCTAGCTAGCTAATGTTAGCTGGCTGGCTTGCTAGCTAATGTTACATGTATGATCTTGTTATTCATATCTCAGAGCCATTTGCTTGAACCTGGTTGGTTAGCTACCTGCAGATTCATGCAGGGAGGTAACGTCTTGAGTTGGGATTATGGTTCCTTGTTAACTCTGAGTTTGCCAGAGTGCAGAATATGGCTGGTTTCAGTAAACATTGGCAAAAAAGCGTAATAAAATTGTTGCCAGCAGCACAGTTAGTCACCAACGCTCTGGATAGCATAAAAACAGTCTAATACCCTCTGCTAGGTCGAGTGAAATGGTCAGTGTGGGGTGTTCTCTCATTTGTATCTGGAAGTAGCTAGCAAGCTAGCCAATGTTAACCTGTTTGCTTGGGTGCTTGACTGCCGTTGTGAGGTCAGAACGTTCGGATCAACCCTACTCATCGGCCAGAACATTCAGTGTGCGCTTTGAATGCTCCAAGAGAGAAACGCTCTGAATTTACGAACGGACAATCTGACAGCACAGTTTCAGTCACCAACGCTCTGAATAACATAACAGCCTAACCAGCTCTGCTAGGGTGAGTAATGTTCCGTGAGCTGTTCTCTCATTTGTGTCTGGAAGTGGCAACCAGTTAGCTTGGGTGCTTGACTGCTGTTGTTAGTGCAGAACGCTCGGATCAACCCTTAACCTCTTGCTTCTACTCGGGACGCTTGCGTCCCAACTAGAGCTCTGGAAATGCAAATGCACTACGCTAAATGCTAATAGTATTAGTTAAAACTCAAACGTTCACATGCAGGGTATCGAATTAAAGCTACACTCGTTGTGAATCCAGGCAACAAGTCAGATTTTTAAAATGCTTTTCGGCGAAAGCATGAGAAGCTATTATCTGATAGCATGTAACACCCCAAAAGACCCGCAGGGGACGTAAACAAAATAATTAGCATTTCGGCGTTACACAAACCGCACAATAAAATAGAAAACATTCATTACCTTTCACCATCTTCTTTGTTGGCACTCCTAGATGTCCCATAAACACTATTTGGGTCTTTATTTCGATTAAATCGGTCCATATAAAGCCTAGATATCGTTATATGTAGACTGTGTGATAAACGAAAAAAACATCGTTTCAAAACGTAACGTCATTTTTTAAAATTCAAAAAGTCGATGATAAACTTTCACAAAACACTTCGAAATACGTTTGTAATGCAACTTTAGGTATTAGTAAACGTTAATAAGCGATAAAATTCATCAGGAGGCGATGTAAAGATCATTAGCTGTCCGTCTGGAAAAATGTCCGGCTAGAAACTCAACGAAAATATCCGGTCCTAGACCTGAAGGAATACGGTGCCTTGCATGTGTTTGACCAAGAAAAAACTCAAAGGGAAATGACAAGACTCTAGACACCGTGTGGAAGCTGTAGGTACTGCAACCTCAGTCAATTAATTGTGGTTCACCTTTATCAATGGGTTCAAGTAGCGCATGGATATATTTTCCCATTTTCAGTGATCAGTTTTTCCTGTGCTTTTCGATGTAAATGCTGTTCTGGTAAAGCCACAGCAGTGATTTAACCAGTTTTATAAACATCTGAGTGTTTTCTATCCACACAGACTAAGCAAATGCATATACTATATTCCTGGCATGAGTAGCAGGGCGCTGAAATGTTGCGCGATTTTTAACAGAATGTTCAAAAAAGTAGAGGGTAGGAGGAAGAGGTTAAAGAGATGGGTGGGGCTAAAGCTTAAGAGGGTGTGAACAATGCTGAATGGGTGTAGACAAAGAAGGGCTCTCCAGTTGACATACCAATACATTCAAAGGCCATTTTCTCAGAAGTGAGTTTACAAGTTTATCAACTTTCAAAGCAAAATTACTTTCCCATTGTTCCTCAACTGTAATGTATGATATACCATTTTGTAGCTCTGAGTCACTTTTTATCCAATGTAATAAACACAATTTCAAATTTTGCTACATAAGAACAATTTGAGCTGGTCGGTCACATATATGAATGGACAAAGCCATCGATCACACGTCACCATTGATTCCTATGTAAAGACTCAATAGCGCATTTGAACTCAGATGGCGTCTCATGGAGATATAACGTGCAGTTTGAGCTACTCCAGGAAGTGACATTGAAGGCTAACTCAGTGCTGTCCCCTCTCATTGAGCAACTCAAGTTGAAGGCCCACCGGGGTACTGCAGACTGCCATTAGCGACTAAATAAAACAATTATTGGTTCAAGGACATACATCTCGTCTATTAGAAACTATTGCTGGCACCATGATTGTCTTCTAAGGTCTTTTTTTACTTACATGAAAATTGACGAAGATTGCCATTTTCCATTCACTATGATGTGTTCTGCAAACAATGCCTGGAGCATTATAGTCTTCCATGGCTTCAATGGGGGTGGCAGTAAATCTACCATGGGACAGACCCCCAGACGTAGAGTCCCTGTCTCCCCAAAGTCCAAAGACAGGAACCAAAGCACAACATATTTGTCTAAAGAACTAGGAGCCATTCCCTCTTCGGGCTGTCCCCTAGTCCCAAACCTCATGTGTCTCTAAAGCCCCAGTCTGTCCAAAGATCCAAAAACCAGACCCAAAGGTAAATAATGTTATTCTAAAGAACAATTCAGACTGTGCCCTAGTCCCGAAGCCTCGTTTATCAGCTTAAAGACCCAAATTACCTCTAAATGTCTCCAGGGCCACAACCTCTCTAACGGCCCCCTAAGATAAGGAGCCAGGGCCATGGGGCCTGGACCCACAGCCCACTGGACTGGTTCCAAGAATAAAGAGCCATTTAGGACCCAGGGCCAGGTTCAATTCTCCTCTCTGAGGATCAGTTAGCTCACAGTGCCCCAGGACCAGCCAGGACAGGGCACACAACCAAGACAAAGATACCCTAGAGACCCTCTTTTAGGCCAAATAACCAGAGGTTCGTCTAACTGCTACTTGTACCACAACTCAGAGCCACAGGACCAGCTAGGACACACAGCCAAGACACAGATACCCTAGAACCCCTCTCTCTTAGCCCAAAGACCCAGAGCCTCCCCTTACTGCTACCACTACCCCAAAACTATCTTGTTGAGCCATGTTCGATCCACAACGTATGGAAAATTGGCTTCAGTCTGTATGATAGAGAATCAAGACATACAGTCAGATCTATAATTATGTTCACCCTTGATAAAGATGAACAAAAAAGACTGTATCAAATAAATAAAACAAATACTGAGTTATATTGAATGGTCAAAACATTGGGAAATTATATTATTTTAAACTAATACAATTGCTCAGAGAAATTGATTTTGTTTAACAAGTAATACAAAACAATCTCAAAAAGACAGGGTCAAAATTATTGGGACCCCTTTTTTCAATACTTTAACACCCTCCCCTTCTTAAGAAATCAAAACTGTGAGAATGTACAACACATTAGGAAAACATGTATTTGGAGCATGTATTTGAGCTTGGTATTTGTATTATTTATTTTATAATGCCTTCTTTCTCAAGGGTGAATATAATTATGGACCTGCCGTCTTATCGGCTCTTAACCAACCATGCTATTTTGTTAGTTTTTTTTGTGTAGTTCGTAAATTGTTTTGAACATGATTCTGCTACCGTCTCTCATGACCAAAAGAGCTTCTGGACATCAGAACTGAGATTACTCACCTCAAGTTGGACAAGGAGTTCTTCTTCAATGAGTCGGACATGAGGAATATACTACGGACACCCGACCAGGCCCAGATCCCTGTAATTCGCTGGAAAAGGAAACATAGGTTTCGCAGAAAGAGATCAGGCTGCCTTGTGAGGATCAGGCGACGAGTGGCTAATCTGCCCATGCCTTCCATTCTGCTAGCTAATGTTCAATCGCTGGAAAATAAATGGGACAAACTGAAAGCATGCATATTCCACCAACAGGACATTTAAAACTGTAATATCTTATGTTTCACCGAATCGTGGCTGAATCACGACATTAAGAACATACAGTGGCGGGTTATACACTCTATCGGCAGGACAGAACAGCAGCCTCTGGTAAGACACAGGGCAGGGGCATATGCATATTTGTTAACCATAACTGGTGCATGATATCGAAGGAAATCTCAGCGTTTTGCTCGCCTGAGGTAGAGTATCTCATGATAAGCTGTAGACCACACTATCTACCTAGAGAATTTTCATCTGTGTTTTTGGTAGCTGTCTACATACCACCACAGACTAAGGATGGCATTAAAACCACACTCAATGAGCTGTATTCCACCATAAGCAAAGAAGAAAACGATCATCCAGAGGCGACGCTCCTAGTGGCCGGGGACTTTAATGCAAGGAAACGTCAATCAGTTTTACCTCATTTCTATCAGCATGTTAAATGTGCAAGCAGAGGGAAGAAAATTCTAGACCACCTTTACTCCACACACAGAGACAAGTACAAAGCTCTCCCTCGCCCTCCATTTGGCAAATCTGACCATAACTCTATCCTCCTGATTCCTTCTTACAGGCAAAAATGTAAGGAGGAAGCACCAGTGATTCGGTCTATAAAAAGTGGTCAGATGACGCAGATGCTAAACTACAGGACTGTTTTGCTAGCAGAGACTGGAATATGTTCCGGGATTCTTTCCGATGGCATTGAGGAGTACTCCACATCAGTCACTGGCTTTAGCAATAAGTGCATCGAGGACTTTGTCCCCACAGTGATTGTACATATATACAGCAACCGGAAGCCATGGATTACAGGCAACAATCGCACTGAACTAAAGGGTAGAGCTGCCGAATTCACGGAGCGGGACTTTAACCCGCAAGCTTATAAGAAATCTTGCTATGCCCTCCGGCGAACCATCAAACAGGCAAAGCGTCAATACAGGACTATGATTGAATCGTACTACACCGGCTCCGATACTCGTCGGATGTGGCAGGGCTTGCAAACCATTACAGACTACAAAGGGAAGCACAGCTGAGAGCTGCCCAGTGACGACCTAAATAACTTCTATGCTTGCTTCGAGGCAAGTAACACTGAAACATGCATGAGAGCATCAGCTGTTCCGGACGACTGTGTGATCCCGCTCTCTGCAGCCAATGTAAGTAAGACCTTTAAACAGGTCAACATTCACAAGGCCGCTGGGCAAGACAAATTACCAGGATTACCAATTACCAATTGTTGGTACAATTGTCTTCACTGACATTTTCAACCTCTCCCTGTCTGAGTCTGTAATACCAACATGTTTCAAGCAGACCACCATAGTCCCTGTTCCCAAGACCACTAAGGTAACCTGCCTAAAAGACTAGCAATCCGTAGCACTCACATCTGTAGCCATGAAATACTTCGAAATGCTGGTCATGCTGGTCACATCAACACCATTATCCCAGAAACCCTAGACCCACTCCAATTTGTATACGGCTGCAATAGATCCACAGATGATGCAATCTCTATTGCACTCCATACTGCCCTTTCCCACCTGGACAAAAGGAACACCTATGTGAGACTACAGCATTCAGCACCATAGTTCCCTCAATGCTCAACACTACGCTAAGGAACCTGGGACTAAACACCTCCCTCTGCAACTGGATCCTTGACTTCCTGATGTGCCGCCCCCAGGAATTAAGGGCGGGTAGCAATACATCCGCCACGCTGATTCTCAACACGGGGGCCCCTCAGGGGTGCATGCTCAGTCCCCTCCTGTACTCCCTGTTCACTAATGACTGCATGGCCAGGCACGACTCCAACGCCATCATTAAGTTTGCAGATGACACAACAGTGGTAGGCCTGATCACCGACAACAATGAGACAATCTATAGGGAAGAGATCAGAGACCTGGCAGTGTGGTGCCAGGACAACAACCTCTCCCTCAATGTGATCAAGACAAAGGAGATGATTATGGACTACAGGAGAAGGAGGACCGAGCACTCCCCCATTCTCATCGACGGGGCTGTAGTGGAGCAGGTTGAGAGCTTCAAGTTCCTTAGCGTCCACATCACCTACAAACTAACATGGTCCAGGCACACCAATACAGCACGGCCTCCAACCACAAGGCACTGCAGAGTGTAGTGCGTTCGACCCCAAGGCACTGCAGAGTGTAGTGCGTAGGACCCAGTACATCACTGGGGCCAAGCTTCCTGCCATCCAAGACCTTTATACCAGACGGTGACAGAGGAAGGCCCTAAAATTGGTCAAAGACTCCATCCACCCTAGTCATAGACTGTTCTCTCTGCTACCATTCATCAAGCAGTACCGGAGCGCCAAGTCTAGGTCCAAGATGCTTCTAAACAGCTTCTACCCCCAAGCCATAAGACTCGTAAACAGATAATCAAATGGTTACACAGACTATTTGCATTGCCCTGCTTCTACTCTCTGTTATTTTTTATGCATAGCCACTTTAATAACTCTACCTACATGTACATAAATACCTCGACACCGGTGCCCCCGCAAATTGACACATTGACTCTTTACCGGTACCCACTGTATATAGCCTCCACATGGACTCTTTACCGGTACCCACTGTATATAGCCTCCACATGGACTCTTTACACTGTATATAGCCTCCACATGGACTCTTTACCGGTACCCACTGTATATAGCCTCCACATGGACTCTTTACCGGTACCCACTGTATATAGCCTCCACATGGACTCTTTACCGGTACCCACTGTATATAGCCTCCACATGGACTCTTTACCGGTACCCACTGTATATAGCCTCCACATGGACTCTTGTATATAGCCTCCACATGGACTCTTTACCGGTACCCACTGTATATAGCCTCCACATGGACTCTTTACCGGTACCCACTGTATATAGCCCCGCTATTATTACTTACTGCTGCTCTTTAATTATTTGTTATTCTTACTTTTTTGTTGTTGTATTTTCTTAAAACTTAATTGTTGGTTAAGAGCTTGTAAGTAAATATTTTACTATTGTATTTGGCGCATGTGACAAATGAAAGTTGATTCTGATTAGATATATTTTTTTTACCCTCCACAACCCCACCTCTTCGGAGGACAAGTATCTTAGTTTTTTTACAGCTTTTTTGCTACATATACATATACATTTTACATATTTATTTTACATACACATTTGACATACATGGTACTTTTATATAAAGCAGTCACATAACTATAATACATTACCAAACATAAACTCTTTAATCTCAACCCTCAGCCACTCAGCCCATCCCACCTATCACCATAGACCTCGGCTCTTTAACCCCACCCCTCAGCCACTCAGCCCATCCCACCTATCACTATAGACCTCGGCTCTTTAACCCCACCCCTCAGCCACTCAGCCCATCCCACCTATCACCATAGACCACCCTCATTTGGTTTCCATGTGTCATATGTTTTTCAATTGTGCTGTGATGTTTTACATAATGTTTGAACCTTTCTAATCATATTTTATCCACAGGTTGTGAGTTTAAGATGAACATATTTCCTATAAGTATTATTATATTATTTATTGATGACTATGGCTTTCCAAATCACCCAACACTGCTATTTGTAAGGTCATTTTAATTGCGTGTTGTGATTTTTTAACCATTCCTGAACCTGTGACCAGAAACAAGCTACATAAGGGCAATACCAGAATAAATGATCTATTGATTCTGTCTCTTCGCAGCAAAATCTACATAGCTGAGATTGTTGTATGCCCCATATACTGTATATAGCATTCTGTTGGTGGCAAGAATTGTGTATAATAATTTACATTGAAATACTCTAAGTGTTGAATCAAGTGTCGTTTTTTGTACCCATTCATAAACCATATGCCGTGGAATTGGTACATAAGATCTCCTCCCATTTATTTTGTAACCTGTATGGCGCAGCTGTCAACATTTACGTCCTCAGATGAAACTGGTATATTTTTCAATTTATGCCAGTTCCTTTCAGACAGTTTGTATCTTTAATATATGTCAGGAAAACAAGTTTCCTACCTTCTCCCTTTTCCACTTGCCTCCTCCACTTTTGTAGTAGTGCTGCAGTCAGTTGGTTGTACATTTGGATTGAGCAGATATTACCACAGATTTTTGATAACTGCATATGTGACATAACTCCTCCATTTCTATTCATAATATTATTAACAAATATAATACAATTTTTAAACATGTTTTCCATCAATAATGTTTTTTTTGTTAATCAGTAGATTTGAATTTAACCATGACATATTTCTTCTATATTTTCTGGAGAATAAAACTGAAATTGTAACTAGCTTTCTATGGCTTGCTTAAGAAATGGCAATACTTTAAACAACATTTTATTTCAATTAGTTGGAAATGAGAAGTCGTACTCTGTGTAAAGACAAAAAGGCCATTTTTGAACAAAGGATTCTTTCTTAATAATCTACTGTGGAACCAGTTTGGGTTTAAGTATAATTTATGTGTGAGTGACGCTTTTAGGGAGAGGTTTTAAACCCAAACTCATATTCATTATATAAATAAGCACGTTTAATTTTGTCTGGCTTAGCATCCCAAATAAAATGAAATATGATTTGCTCATATGATTTAACATTTAAGTCATCTGGAGTAGGCAGTGCCATTAGTGAGTAAGTAAACTGTGATAGGACCAAAGAGTTCATCAATGTGATTTTTCCATAGATAACCTCTCCATGGTTGCAGAATCTTGTCTATTTTTGTTCATTTATATTTTTTGAGATGTGAATACATACCAGGTATGTCTACTTCACCATCCTCAAATTGTATTGGTAAACTACATGGCAGTGTAAACACTGTATTCTTTAACGATCCAATATGTAATACGGTACACTTGTCATAATTATGATTTAACCCAGAGAGGCTAGAAAAGTGACCATGATCTTCAAGGAGACTATGCAGGGATCCAGATTGTAGATATAAGGAAAAACTAGAATCATCGCCATACATTGAAACTTTTGTTTTTATCCCCCAGATTTCTAACCCCTTGATGTTCTTGTTGGATCTAATTTTAATAGCTAGCATTTCAATGGCCATAATGAATAGATATGGAGCCAACGGACAGCCATGTTTTACTTCTCTTAAAAGCTCAATACTTTCTGAGATGTAACAGTATAGCTTCCGTCCCTCTCCTCGTCTTGAACCAGGGACCCTCTGCACACATTGAAAACAGCCAGCCTCCAAGCATCGTTACCCATCGCTCCACATAAGCCTCGGCCCTTGCAGAGCATGGGGAACAACTACTTCAAGGTCTCAGAGCGAGGGACGTCACCAATTGAAACGCTATTAGCGCGCAACCCGCTAACCATTTCACATCTGTTACACTCACCCCTCTTTTGACCTCCTCCTTTTCCGCAGCAACTAGTGATCCGGGTCAACAAAGTCAATGTAACAGTATAGCTTCCGTCCCTCTCCTCGCCCCTACCTGGGCGCGAACTAGGGACCCTCTGCACACATCGACAACAGCGACCCTCGAAGCATCGTTACCCATAGCTCCACAAAAGCCACGATGCTTGCAGAGCTTGGGGAACAACTACATAACCGATTGAAATGCTATTAGTGCGCATCCCGCTAACTAGCTAGCCATTTCACATCGGTTACATAACCATTATTTACTATTTTACATCTGGGATTGCTGCACGTAACTTCAACCCATTGTATGAGAGATTCAACGAAATTAATGTTATCCAGGCATTTATATATAAATTCTAGTCATACTTTATCAAACGCCTTTTCAAAATCTGCTATGAAGACCAGGCCTGGAATCTTCGATATTTCATAATGTTCAATTGTTTCAAGTAATTGTCGTATATTATCTTCAATATATTGTCCATGTAAGAAATCTGTCTGATCAGGATAGACAATATCTGGTGTAACCATTTTTATTCTACATGCTTTGCATTTCGCCAGGATTTTTGCATTGCAACATTGAAGTGTTAGAGGCCTCCAGTTTTTTAAATGGACTAGATCTTTATACTACCACCTGGGTTCTGTTTCAGTAGTAATGAAATCAGACCTTCTTGTTGAGTACCTGGAAGTCTACCATTTGTACAAGTTATTAAAACATGCTAATAAGGGATCTTTGAGTACATCAACAAAAGGTCTCGTATACCTCTACTGGTATACCGTCAAGCCCTGGTGTTTTTTCAGACTAAAAATATTTTATTCCCTCAAAAGGTTATTCTGTAAATTGGCCTTCACACAGGTATTTCTGTAAATGTGTAAATTTTTACAATATTATTAGGAAATAAATCCTTACAGTTAACATCATTCAGTGGAAATGGAGGAGACTGAAAATAAAACAAATGCTAAAATATTTTGCTTCCTCTTTCAAAATATAATTTGGTGAGTCATGGATAACTCCATAATTTGTAACGAGGTTCTATAAATTATTTTTGGTAGAATTTGTAATTATGTTGAAGATTCAAGAAACATTTTGTGCATTTTTCAGAACTTTCCATCCAATTCACTTGATTTAGTTAATACATTACACTTGATTGTTCTTGAATAAGTACCTCCAATTATTTTTGCTTTTTCCTCTAACCTATTTTGTGCCTCTATAGTTTCCATGACCATCTACCTGCGCTGTTACTTCCTCTATTTCCTTTATAAGTCTTGTCTCTTTTGACCAAAACTGCTTTTGTGTTAATGATGAGTATTGTATTTAATGGCCTCTAAAAGTACATCTGAAAGTGTCCCATACTGTAACGCTCGTCTTCTTCCTCTGAGGAGGAGTAGGAGAGATCGGACCAATGCGCAGCGTGGTAAGTGTTCATAGCTTTTAATGACGTACTAGAACACTGAACAAAACAACAAATAACAAACAAACAGTCCCGTAAGGTGAATAAACACCAAACAGGAAATAAGCACCCACAACTCAAAAGTGAAACCAGGCTGTCTTAAGTATGGTTCTCAATCAGGGACAACGATTGACAGCTGCCTCTAATTGAGAACCATACCAGGCAAACACAGAAATCCCAAATCATAGAAAAAAGAACATAGACAACCCACCCAACTCACGCCCTGGCCATACTAAAGCAAAAGACATAACAAAAGAACTAAGGTCAGAACGTGACACATATAATAAGGAGATATGCTGTACCTACATTACCATTCAACAGATTGGGGTCTATTCAGAATTTCCTTGTATTTGAAAGAAAATCATTTTTTTGTCCATTAAAATAACATAGAATAAGGTGTGGACATTGTTAAAAACGTCTTCACTTCTTAGGGATCAGGCCCCTTTTTCTCCATTTCTGCCTGAATGATGTGCCCAAAGCAAGATGCCTGTAGCTCAGGCCCTGAAGCCAGGATATGCATATAATTGGTACCGTTGGAAAGAAAACACTTTGTAGTTGGTAGAAATGTTTTTATCTAAGGATTTTATCTAGCAAAACAACACTACATGTTATCTCTGGGACCCTTTGGATGACAAATCAGAGGAAGATTTTCAAAAAGTAAGTGAATAATTCATCTTTATATTAAATATTCACTTACTTTTTGAAAATCTTCCTCTGTTTGTCATCCAAAGGGTCCCAGCTAAAACATGTAGTGTCGTTTTGTTAGATAAAATCCTTCTTTATATCCCAAAAAGTCAGTTTAGTTTGTACCATCGATTTGAGTAATCCTCTCTGGCAGAGAAAGGAATCCGAAAATCTACCCCTAAACTTTGTTTCAACAAGTCAAAATACGTTTCTATTTACTCATCAGATACCCTAAAATTTAATCAAACTATAATCAAACGTTTTCTTACGGAAAGAATAGGAAACTGATTTTATCAGGGGCGTCTTGTCTTCACAGCACGCAAACACGAATTTCCAAGACTATGTCCCTGTACTAAAACTGATATTTCTTATTTGTTTTGGAAGTTACAAGCCTGAAACCTTGAACATAGACTGCTGATACTCTGTGGAAGCCATAGGAATTGCATGCTGGGAGCTAATTTCCTAGTATTTCCTTACTCTTGCCATTGCAAGAGGATGGTCTCTACAACCAATTCCGGTTGGTTTTTCATTGGATTTCCTCCTACCATATCTATTGTGTTATATTCTCCTACATTATTTTAACATTTATACAAACTTCTAAGTGTTTTCTTTCCAATGGTGCCAATTATATACATATCCTGGCTTCAGAGCCTGAGCAACAGGCAGTTGATTTTGGGCATGTCATTCAGTCAGAAATTGAGAAAAAAGGGGCCTAGACCGAAGAAGTTAACCAATCTTGCCACCAGAGCCCAAAGCGCTCCCTGTAGGATAAAGAGTCCTCTTTAGACCTTGTGTTAGTTTGAATATCTGCAGCTTGAATACCCTTTGCCTGACTTGACCCAAAGACCCAGCACCAATAGTTATGATAGCAAATGGATTATAAAACGCTAGTAACAAAAGATAATGGATCAACCCAAAAAGGGTTTTGTTAGGTAATGTACATGAGATAGTCTAAAAGGCTCTGACACACATAGGCTAGCTGTTGTATGGCCTCAATAGATTGCTTGCTGTCCCCCTGCTTCCGACTAACTGACCCGCAAGTAAAATCACACTCTTGTGTCCCTCTTGCACTGATGTTAAGTAATGGAAAAAAATGTTGTGTGTGTGTGTGTGTGTGTGTGTGTGTGTGTGTGTGTGTGTGTGTGTGTGTGTAGCTGTGTCTCTGCTGTAACTGCTAAAGAGGTCACTGAGCTCAAGGGATGGAGCATTGCACTTTCTGCTTCTGGAAAACATTTGGGAATAGGTCGACAAATTAACAACATACTTTCAGAGAAGGACACTCAACAAGTACTGCACTGACACAGATGATTAATGATTTGTTGAAATAAATGGATAATCAGAAGATTGTGTGATTACTGTTAGATTTCAGTGCAGCCTTTTATATTATTGACCATAAACTGTTGTTGAAAAAAATGTGTGTTATGGCTTTTCAACCTCTGCCATATTGTGGCTTCAGAGCTATCTATCTAATACAACACATAGGGTTTTCTTTAATTAAAGTTCTCTAATGTTAAACATGTAAAGTGTGGTGTACTGATGGGTAGCTCTCTTAGCACTCTAATCTTTTTTATTTTCACCAATAACCTGCATTAAATAAAGCCTGTGTGTCCATGTATGCTGATGATTCAACCCTATACGTGTTGGTAACCACAGCTTTTTAATTATTTAATTTAACCTTTATTTAACTAGTCAAGTCAGTTATGAATAAATTCTTATTTACAATGACAGCCTACCCCGGCCAAACCCTAACCCTTGATGACGCTGAGCCAATTGTGCGCCACCCTATGGGACTCCCAATCATGGCCGGTTGTGATACAGCCCAGGATTGAACCAGGGTCTGTAGTGACACCTCTAGCACTAAGATGCAGTGCCTTAGACAGCTGCGCCACTCAGAGTTGCAGTCAGATTTAGAATGGATGGCCAGTAATAAACTGATCGTGAACACCTCTAAAACTAAGTGCATTGTATTTGGTACAAATAATTCTAAAAGGCCTAGACCTCAGCTGAATCTGTTAATGAATTGTGTGGTGGTTGAGCAAGTTGAGGAGACTAAATTACTTGGTGTTACCTTAGATTGTAAACTGTCATGGTCAAAACATACAGATTCAATGGTTGTAAATATGACGAGATGTATGTTTGTGATAAAGAGATGCTTTTAATGGCACTACAGTCCACTAATCAAAGAAGGACCTAGCTAATTTGCAGCTGGCCCAGAACAGATGTTTAGCTCTTCATTGTAATCAGGGGGCTAATATCAATACTATGCATGCAAGTCTCTCTTGGCTAAGAATTGAGGAAAGACTGACTGCAGACTTCTTGTTTTTATAAGAAAGACTAATGTGTTGGAAATTCAAAACTGTTTGCATAGTCAATTTACATACAGCACTGACACACACACTTACCCCACCAGACATGCCACCAGAGGTCTTTTCACAGTTCCCAGGTCCAAAACATATTCAAGGAAATGCACAGTATTATACAGAGCCATGATAGCATTGAACTCCCTTCCATCTCATTCACTGCAAGTGAACAGCAAACCTAATTTCAAAAAACAAATAAAGCAACACATCACGGCACAACGTCTCTCCCCCATGTGACCTACCTTTTGTGCGTATGTACTGACATACAGTGGGGCAAAAAAGTATTTAGTCAGACACTAATTGTGCAAGTTCTCCCACTTAAAAAGATGAGAGAGGCCTGTAATTTTCATAATAGGTACACTTCAACTATGACAGACAAAATGAGGGAAAACAATCCAGAAAATCACATTGTAGGATTTTTAATGAATTTATTTGCAAATTATGGTGGAAAATAAGTATTTGGTCACCTAAAAACAAGGACCAGTGAGGGGACTGCATCATACATACATGATGAGGGTCAGATGCTTGGTTTACACACAGTGCCAACAGAAGGTATTCACACCACTTGACCTTTTCCACAATTTGTTGTCTTACAGCCTGAATTTAAAATGGATTAAATTGAGATTTTATGTCACTGGCCTAAAACGAACATGAACACTGAGAGGCTACACCAAACACTAACACCCAGACATCACCCGCCGCCCTGCGCTTCTCTCTCGCTCTTCACATTCAACCAGAGACAGACAACAACACAGTTGTGTGGGGGGCTGGTGTTGCGTCCAGGGCCATGGAGGGAACATTTAAGTCCCCGGCGGAGCTGGGAAATGTTTGTTCCATTGGACTGTTGGCGTGCAGCAGTGAAAAATCATTTGAATCTGCTGTGGACTAGCATGCTATTAAAATTATAATATGCTGTGGACTAGCGTGCTATTAAAATTATAATCTGATGTGGACTAGCGTGCTATTAAAATTATAATATGCTGTGGACTAGCATGCTATTAAAATTATAATCTGCTGTGGACTAGCATGCTATTAAAATTATAATCTGCTGTGGACTAGCATGCTATTAAAATTATAATATGCTGTGGACTAGCGTGCTATTAAAATTATAATCTGCTGTGGACTAGCGTGCTATTAAAATTATAATCTGCTGTGGACTAGCGTGCTATTAAAATTATAATCTGCTGTGGACTAGCGTGCTATTAAAATTATAATCTGCTGTGGACTAGCATGCTATTAAAATTATAATCTGCTGTGGACTAGCGTGCTATTAAAATTATAATCTGCTGTGGACTAGCGTGCTATTAAAATTATAATCTGCTGTGGACTAGCGTGCTATTAAAATTATAATCTGCTGTGTGCTATGCTAATTAGTGTAGTTGATGACAATACTCCTGGATCCGGGATGGGTAGTTCTAAGAGGTTAAATAAAAATGATTGTTTGAATAATTATCCAAGTCTCTCTCAGGACTGAAATTTCCACGACAAAAGTCCACTGTGTGCAGCTGACCCTGCTCTAATAGAAATAACCTGAGTATGTCTACTTCTGCTAAGTTTCTCCGTTTTTTTTGAAAGCTGTATCCAAATCCATTGGATGTAGTGATCACAATATAGTAGCCATATCTAGGAAATCCAAAGTTCCAAAGGTCGGGGCTAATATTGTGTATAAGAGGTCATACAATAAGTTTTGTTGCGATTCCTATGTTGTTGATGTGAAGAATATTTGATGGTCCGTGGGGTGTAATGACAAGAAACTGGATGCTGCACTTGACACATTCAGGAAATGTCTTATCCCAGTTACTAATAAGCATGCACCCATTAAGAAAAGGACTGTAAAAACTGTTAACTCCTTATGGGTAGGTGGGACGGTAGAGTTATAAATATTTACCTTTCATAAAACCACAAGTGTAATACATCAAAATAAACCTTAACTTCTTGTTAATCCAGCCGCTGTGTCAGATTTGTGTCAAAAGGGTTTACGGCGAAAGCACACCATACGATTATCTGAGGACAGCGCCCTGCATACAAAAGCAGAAAGAACATATTTCAACCAGGCAGGTGGGCCACGAAAGTCAGAAATAGCTAAATAATAAATGCCTTACCTGTGATGATCTTCTTCTGTTGGCACTCGAAAAGGTCCCAGATACATCACAAGTGGTTCTTTTGTTCGATAATGTCCTTCTTTATATCCATAAAAACTCAGTTTAGCTGGCGCGCTTCAGTCAATAATCCACCCAGTTTCCCTCCATCAAAATGCATACAACATGAATCCCAAACGTTACTAATAAACTTTTCCAAACAAATCAAACGTTTATAATCAAACCTTAGGTACCCTAATACGTAAATAAACTATCAAATTTAAGACGGAGAATCGTTATTGTCTTTACCGGAGAGAAATACCAAAGAATGCGCTCTCTTCCACGCGCTTGGAAACACTACAGACAAAATGGGAGCCACCTAGAAAAAAATCCAATTCCTAGGCAAATTTTTCCAAAAACCAGCATGAAACTCTTTCTAAAGACTGTTGACATCTAGTGGAACTGCAATCTGGGAGGACTTTGCCCCATAATAAACAAGAGCCATTGAAAGAAGTGGTAGGCTGAAATTATAATGTTTTTGGATTGTTTGTCCTCAGGGTTTTGCCTGCCATTTTAGTTCTGTTATACACAGACATTATTTTAACAGTTTTAGAAACTTTATAGTGTTTTCTATCCAAATCTACCAATTATATGCATATCCTAGCTTCTGGGCCTGAGTAACAGGCAGTTTACTTTGGGCACGCCTTTTATCCGGACGTGAAAATAACAGAACTTATGTAGCAGGCGAAACCCAGAGGAAAAAACATTCCGATTTTGTTGTTGTTTTGAGGTCACTCTTTTCAATGGTTTTCATTGGGAATCCAGATTTCTAAGGGACATTCTTCCAGTTCCTACCGCTTCCACTGGATGTCACCAGTTTTTAGAAATTGGTTGAGGTTTTTCCTTTGTGTAATGAAGAAGTGGCCCTGTTCAAAACAAGGGTCACTTCAAGTGTACTGTTTGTTAGAGGCGCGTGACCAGAAAGGTAGCGTCAGTATGATTTCTTCCTGTATTGAACACAGTCTTCAATTTGATCGATTATTTACTTTTAAAAAATACCTAAAGTTTTATTACAAAAGTAGTTTGAAATGTTTTGGGAAAGTTTACAGGTAACTTTTGAGATATTTTGTAGTCACGCTGCTCAAGTTGGAACCGGTGTTTTTCTGGATCAAACGCGACAAATAAATGGACATGTTGGATATATATGGACGGAATTAATCGAACAAAAGGACCATTTGTGATGTTTATGGGACATATTGGAGTGCCAACAAAAGAAGCTCGTCAAAGGTAAGGCATGGTTTATATTTTAATTCTGCGTTTTGTGTCGCGCCTGCAGGGTTGAAATATGTTCTCTCTTTGTTTACGGAGGTGCTATCCTCAGATAATAGCATTGTTTGCTTTCGCCGAAAAGCCTTTTTGAAATCTGACATGTTGGCTGGATTCACAACACGTGTAGCTTTAATTTGGTATCTTACTTGTGATTTCATGAAAGTTTGATTTTTATAGTAATTTATTTGAATTTGGCGCTCTGCATTTACTCTGGCTTTTGGCAAGGTGGGACGCTAGCGTCCCACATATCCCAGAGAGGTTAAATCAAATTTGGGGCAAAAAGGCAAACTCCCCTCCTTCATTCATTGAATCAGATTGGTTAGTCATCACAAAAACTACTGATATTACCAACAACTTGATTATAGACTCTTTTCTTTGACTGGAACAAAAATAAAGGGAACACTTAAACAACACAATGTAACTCCAAGTCAATCACACTTCTGTGAAATCAAACTGTCCACTTAGGAAGCAACACTGATTGACAATACATTTCACATGCTGTTGTGCAAATGGAATAGACAACAGGTGGAAATTATAGGCAATTACCAAGACACCCCCAATAAAGGAGTGGTTCTGCAGGTGGTGACCACATACCACTTCTCAGTTCCTATGCTTCCTGGCTTATGTTTTGGTCACTTTTGAATGCTGGCGGTGCTTTCACTCTAGTGGTAGCATGAGACGGAGTCTACAACCCACACAAGTGGCTCAGGTAGTGCAGCTCATCCAGGATGGCACATCAATGCGAGCTGTGTCGGTCAGCGTAGTGTCCAGAGCATGGCGGCGCTACCAGGAGACAGGTCAGTACATCAGGAGACGTGGAGGAGGCCGTAGGAGGGCAACAACCCAGCAGCAGGACCGCTACCTCCGCCATTGTGCAAGGAGGAGCAGGAGGAGCACTGCCAGAGCCCTGCAAAATGACCTCCAGCAGGCCACAAATGTGCATGTGTCTGCTCAAACGGTCAGAAACAGACTCCATGAGGGTGGTATGAGGGCCCGACGTCCACAGGTGGGGGTTGTGCTTACAGCCCAACACCGTGCAGGACGTTTGGCATTTGCCAGAGAACACCAAGATTGGCAAATTCGCCACTGGCACCCTGTGCTCTTCACAGATGAAAGCAGGTTCACACTGAGCACGTGACAGACGTGACAGAGTCTGGAGACGCCGTGGAGAACGTTCTGCTGCCTGCAACCTCCTCCAGCATGACCGGTTTGGCGGTGGGTCAGTCATGGTGTGGGGTGGCATTTCTTTGGGGGGCCGCACAGCCCTCCATGTGCTCGCCAGAGGTAGCCTGACTGCCATTAGGTACCGAGATGAGATCCTCAGACCCCTTGTGATACCATATGCTGGTGCGGTTGGCCCTGGGTTCCTCCTAATGCAAGACAATGCTAGACCTCATGTGGCTGGAGTGTGTCAGCAGTTCCTGCAAGAGGAAGTCATTGATGCTATGGACTGGCCTGCCGTTCCCCAGACCTGAATCCAATTGAGCACATCTGGGACATTATGTCTCGCTCCATCCACCAACGCCACTTTGCACCACAGACTGTCCAAGAGTTGGCGGATGCTTTAGTCCAGGTCTGGGAGGAGATCCCTCAGGAGACCATCCGCCACCTCATCAGGAGCATGCCCAGGCGTTGTAGGGAGGTCATACAGGCACTTGGAGGCCACACACACTACTGAGCCTCATTTTGACTTATTTTAAGGACATTACATCAAAGTTGGATCAGCCTGTAGTGTGGTTTTCCACTTTAATTTTGAGTGTGACTCCAAATCCAGACTTACATGGGTTGATAAATTTGATTTCCATTGATCATTTTTGTGTGATTTTGCTGTCAGCACATTCAACTATGTAAAGAAAAAAGTATTTAATAAGAATATTTCATTCCTTCAGATCTAGGATGTGTTATTTTAGTGTTCCCTTTATTTTTTTGAGCAGTGTATATATATATATATATATGTCACAAACCGGCTCGAAGTCAGTAACAAAAAGGGATACAACATGGAGATAAGGGATAACAAATATATATTTATTAACTGAAGTAACGTAAATACAATTAACAGCAGTGTGTGTAGTCAGTAATCAGTAGTGTAAGTGAGTGGTTGCGTGCATAGATGTGATAATGAGGGGTGTTGAAAGGTGCCAACGCAAACAAACAAAACAGCCACAAAAATGCCAAAATCTAACAGTGTGTCTGCATGGAGAGAGTCTCCTCAATGAATGGGGAAGAGGTGTATTTATCCTGGGACACACCCGGGCCCAGGTGTGTCCCATGTCGCTGACGACCCTCCCTGCTCCGCCCACCGACATCCTAAGAAAAACAAGAGCAAAGAGAAAGAATTCGGCAGAGAGAGTGGGAGGGTTGTCACAATATATATATATATATATATATATATATATATAGAGAGAGAGAGAGGTACAGTGCCATCGGAAAGTATTCAATCCCCTTGATTTAAAAAAAAAGATAAGTTATAGCCTTATTCAAAAATGTATTAACAAAAAAAATCTAATCTACACACAATACCCCATATTGACAAAGCAAAAACAGGTTTATTGAATTTGCTAATATATTAAATATTTAAAACTGAAATATCACATTTACATAAGTATTCAGACCCATTACTCAGTACTTTGTTGAAGCACAGTTACTTACGCCTCTTGGTGGAGGGAACGCAGCACCCTGCTACAACTCCTCGAGTGAAAAAGGTATGTGTCCGTAAGTGTGGGGAAAGACAACAGAGGCAGAGAAAAGTTACAGTTTACAGGGAATTGATTTCCTTCACACGGTAAAGTGAGGAAAAGGGTCTGGACAGAACCAAAGCAAAGAAAGTAAAAGTTAGAGCCCCCTCTCCAACCTTACCACTACTTACCTAATCTTAGCACCACCTGGCATGCTAACCAAGATACAGGGGGTGGTCTGCCCAGGTCTTACCTAGTGTGCATAGACAGTAAATACTACGGGTTATGTATGCCCGCAGGCCTCTTGCCTAAACACTCCCAAGGTGCCTTCCCCTTCCCACCTGGGGAACAAATGAAACAGAATAATTCACCAATCTTAGTGAACAACAGTAAGTCCTATGGCATGCACAAATCTCCGTAGGACCAGCTACAAAATACTTCACAACTCCTTATACAGACCAACAACCAACACAGGACATACAAAGACGCTCTCTCCTGATAAAATAAAACTGGCTTTTATCCAGCTGGAGAAGGAGTTGGTAGTTGCAGACAGCTGTTTCCCCTGACGAGAGGGAGGGGTCAGAGCTCCAATCATCGATGGGGCTCACCAATCAGCTGCTTGAAGAATCCAGGATTCCATTATCTGAAGCCCCCCCCCCACACACACACACACACAACAACAACACAGAAACTGGGGAATGTAACAAGCACCTTTGGCAGCAATTACAGCCTTGAGTCTTTTTGGGTATGCCGCTACAAGCTTGGCACTCCTCTATTTGGGGAGTTTCCCCCATTCTTCTCTACAGTTCCCCTCAAGCTCCCTCAGGTTGGATGTGGAGCATTTGTGCACAGCTATTTTCAGGTCCCTTCAGAGATGTTCAATTGAGTTCAAGTCCAGACCCTGGCTGTGCCATTCAAGGACATTCAGAGACTTGTCCCGAACCCACTCCTGCGTTGTCTTGGCTGCATGTTTAGGGTTGTTGTCCTGTTGGAAGGTGAACCTTCACCCCAGTCTGAGGTCCTGAGCACTCTGGAGCAGGTTTTCATCAAGGATCTCTCTGTAATTTGCTCTGTCATCTTTCCTCGATCCTGATTAGTATCCCAGTTCCTGCCACTGAAAAAAATCCCCACAGCATGATGCTGCCACCAACATTCTTCACTGTAGGGATGGTGCCAGGATTCCTCCAGATGTTACACTTGGCATTCAGGCCAACGGGTTCAGTCTTGGTTTCAACAGACCAGATAATCTTGTTTCTCTGAGAGTCTTTAGGTGCCTTTTGGTAAACTCCAAGTGGGCTGTCTTGTGCCTTTTACTGAGGAATGGCTTCCATCTGGCCTGATTGGTGGAGTGCTGTAGAGATGTTTGTCCTTCTGAAAGGTTCTCTCATCTCCACAGAGGAATCATTTTTAAAATGAGGCTGTAACGTAACAAAATGTGGAACAATTCAAGGGGTCTGAATACTTTCCTGAATGCACTGTACGACAAATACAAATCATGACAAAAACAAAGTGATTAACCAGTCATAACTAGCCAATGGCAATACAGATTACACAGTAAGCAACCAATCGATTAAACACAGGATATGACATCATGGAACACCCTGCTTCTTCGCTTCTAGAAACTTTTTAAAAACAGAAATTAACAAATGTAGTTGTGCCCATCCTTTTAAACAATTATGTATTATGTATATTTATATTTATGAATGTATGACCAAGTTGGCTAGATACAGTATTAGTGTTCTTCATGAATTGCAGATCCTTGCACTTTCTCTTTCTGATCTCATGTTCTGGTCAGAGAGAGATGGAGGGAGCGATGTAGGTAGATATGTTAAGAGGGATGGAGGGAGAGAGGTAGAGAGTGGGAAAAGAGGGATAGAGGGAGGTCATGATATGAAGTGAGTGAATGTAAAGGTGAAAAGAAAAAACATAATGCTAGCTTTCAGTGGAGAGAGGAGAGAGGAATAGAGAGAGAGGGGAGAGGGGGAAAAGAGAGGAGAGTGAATTTGACAGCTGGTGTGCAGATAGGGTTTAACAGCGACAGCTCTCCCCTGCCAGGGTCAAGAGCAGAGATGGAGAGATGAAGAGAGGATGAGAGGAGATAGAGAAAGGAGAGAGGTGGAGGGGAGATATGGATGGAGGAGAGGTAAAGATGATAGGAGAGGACATCAGGGGATGAGAGGAGATAGAGGAGAGGTAAAGATGATAGGAGAGGACATCAGGGGATGAGAGGAGATAGAGGAGAGGTAAAGATGATAGGAGAGGACATCAGGGGCTGAGAGGAGACAGAGGAGAGGTAAAGATGATAGGAGAGGACATCAGGGGCTGAGAGGAGATAGAGATAGAGGAGAGGTAAAGATGATAGGAGAGGACATCAGGGGCTGAGAGGAGACAGAGGAGAGGTAAAGATGTTAGGAGAGGACATCAGGGGATTAGAGGAGATAGAGGAGAGGTAAAGATGATAGGAGAGGACATCAGGGGATGAGAGGAGATAGAGGAGGGGTAAAGATGATAGGAGAGGACATCAGGGGATGAGAGGAGATAGATGAGAGGTAAAGATGATAGGAAAGGACATCAGGGGATGAGAAGAAGACAATGCACACAATGCACTGTGTAAGTGTAGTTAGAGTAGTTAGATAGTTAGAGTAGTTAGAGTAGTAAGAATAGTTGGAGTATTGAGAGTAGTAAGAATACTTGGAGTAGTAAGAGTAGTAAGAGTAGTAATATAAGTTATAGTAGCTAGAGTATGTAGAGTAGTAAGAATAGTTAGAGTTGTAAGAATATTTGGAGTAGTAAGAGTAGTTATAATAGTTATAGTAGTACGAGAAGTACGGGTGGTAAGAATAGTAGGAGTAGTAAGAATAGTAAGAATATTTGGAGTAGTAAGAGTAGTAAGAATATTTGGAATAGTAAGAATATTTGGAGTAGTAAGAATATTTGGAGTAGTAAGAATAGTAAGAATATTTGGAGTAGTAAGAGTAGTAAGAATATTTGGAATAGTAAGAATATTTGGAGTAGTAAGAGTAGTAAGAATACTTGGAGTAGTAAGAGTAGTAAGAATATTTGGAATAGTAAGAATATTTGGAGTAGTAAGAGTAGTAAGAATACTTGGAGTAGTAAGAGTAGTAAGAATATTTGGAGTAGTAAGAATATTTGGAGTAGTAAGAATATTTGGAGTAGTAAGAGTAGTAAGAATACTTGGAGTAGTAAGAGTAGTAAGAATATTTGGAGTAGTAAGAATATTTGGAGTAGTAAGAGTAGTAAGAATACTTGGAGTAGTAAGAGTAGTTATAGTAGTTAGAGTAGTACGAGTAGCACGGGCGGTAAGAATAGTAGGAGTAGTAAGAATAGTTATTGTAGTTAGAGTAGTAAGAATAGAAATAGTCGTAAGAGTCGTTAGAGTAGTATAGCTCTAAAGAAAATAATAAAATAATTATTAGCACAAGACACATCTCAATGGATTATGTCCATTCCCTCAATGGATTATGTCCATTCCCTACAATGGATTATGTCCATTCCCTACAATGGATTATGTCCATTCCCTCAATCGATTATGTCCATTCCCTACAATGGATTATGTCCATTACCTACAATGGATTATGTTCATTCCCTCAATGGATTATGTCCATTCCCTACAATAGATTATGTCCATTCCCTCAATGGATTATGTCCATTCCCTCAATGGATTATGTCCATTCCCTACAATGGATTATGTCCATTCCCTCAATGGATTATGTCCATTCCCTCAATGGATTATGTCCATTCCCTACAATGGATTATGTCCATTCCCTACAATGGATTATGTTCATTCCCTCAATGGATTATGTCCATTCCCTCAATGGATTATGTCCATTCCCTACAATGGATTATGTCCATTCCCTACAATGGATTATGTCCATTCCCTCAATGAATTATGTCCATTCCCTCAATGGATTATGTCCACCCCCCCCCCAAAAAAAAGGACATGGAAAAATCTGATATGGGCAGAAAGCTTCAATTCTTGTTAATCTAACTGCACTGTCCAATTTACAGTAGCTATTACAGGGAAAGAATATCATGCTCTTTTTTGAGGAGAGTGAACAATTATGAACTATAACATTTATTAATAAACCAATTAGGCACATGTGGGCAGGCTTGATACAACATTTTGAACAGACATTATGCAATGGTTAATTTGATCAATCTAAAATTTTGCACGTACACCACTGCCATCTAGTGGCCGAAATCTAAATTCGCCTGCCCTGGAATAATACATTATTGTCTTTCTCTTGAATTTCAAAGATGATGGTACAAAAAAAAGAACAAAAAAAACGTATTGACGTAAATGGGGAACTCTTAACGAAAACCCCCAAAAAGTACTGGCCAATGGCAAAAATATGACTTCCTATAGTCACATCTTTACTTGACTACTAACTATGTGAATAAGCTTTTTAGTGTCTAGCTAAGTCAAGATGTTATTTTGAGTGTAATAGCTTGGTGTCATTGACAGGGAGGACAGTGTGACTCATTGAGGCATCCAGGCTGGCTAAATGGCTTTGTCATTCAGTATTCAGAGATGAACTTGAGCAGGATCCGTATAGCCTAAATGGATCAGGGACAATCAAAGTTCCATATGTATCCTATTACCTTCCATTCTGCACTATCTTTTTAGGAGTGAACTCATTCTCCTAATTTGACCTGTTACAGTATAATTCTCCACATACATAAACGCTTACAGCTTACTGAGTGTTAGTAGCTTTGGAGGGTGATACATAATTTGTCTATCTGCCCTGTGTGTGTGTGTGTGTGTGTGTGTGTGTGTGTGTGTGTGTGTGTGTGTGTGTGTGTGTGTGTGTGATTTATTTATTTATTGTGTGTGTAGGGAAGAGGCACGATAGCTTATCAGTGTTCACCTACCATACAGTAAATTACCCTACTCTGTATGTCTGTCCGTCCCCCCTCAATTTGTCGGGGCATGGACTCTAAAAGGTGTGGAAAGCATTCCACAGGGATGCTGGCCCATGTTGACTCCAATGTTTCCCACAGTTGTGTCAAGTTGGCTGGATGTACTTTGGGTGGTGGACCATTCTTGATACACACTGGACAATGTTGAGCATGAAAAAACCAGCAGCATTGCAGTTCTTGACACAAATTGTTGCCTTTAACCCTCTGAATGCCACACGTACACAATCCATGTCTCAATTGTTTCAAGGCTTACAAATCACAGATTGAAGTGGACTTAACAAGTGACATCAATAAGGGTTCATAGCTTTCATCTGGAATCACCTGGTTAATCAATGTCATGGAAAGAGTAGGTGTCCTTCATGTTTTGTACACTGTTTTGTATATATACAAACACTTATGTTCACTGACAAACTCCTGACCTTTACTGAAGGCTAAGAGATGCTCTGTGTGTCTGTGTGTGTCCACCCTAGTTTCGTGATTACATCCAATTCAATACAGTGCTGATTTGAATAGCACGTTACTCTGCTCCCCTGTCCTAGAACCCGTCAAGGACCTTGAAGGACCTCGTCAAGGAAAGGACAGTACCATATGTCTTTCATATTTCTTTATTAGTGTGTTTAATATGTTGGAATAAAGAAGACTTCCATTATGTGTGTTGTGCATTCTTGTGTTCTTAGTAGCTTCAGTCTGGTATATTTAATTGCTGCTCACCAATCCTTTTAAGATTAGAACATCTTGATGGAGGGTAATATCGCTCTTTCTTTTCCCTAATTTCATCTATTTCTCTCGCTCTCTTTATTCACCACTTCTATTTTTCTCTTAGTCTGTCCTCTCCCATTTGTGGCTTTGCCAGTCTTCTTTTCTTCCCTCCCCCTCCCTTGTTCTCTCCATCCATCCCTCCCTACTTCCACCTCCCTCCCTCTATTTTCCTTCCTTCCTTTCTCAGTCTGTCTCTGTCTCTCTCTTTGTCTATCTCTATCTTTCTCTCTTTCCCTCTCTCTGTCTGTATGTATGGTTAGAGGGTGCAGTGTGAAATGCTAAATTGGGAGCAGGGTGAAAGAGGGCCTTGGAGCATTGGGGACATCAATGGCTGCCTTTTAATCCTGATGACCACTACATCTCTCTCTCTCTCTCTCTCTTTCCTGCATAGAAAAATACTATAGCAGGAGAGAGTGACCCCATCCTCTCTTCTCTCTCCTATGATCCTATTATCTGTCCCTCTGTGTCTAAGTGCTTCTCTGCATACATGAGGAACCATTTAGTGAAAGAAAACAAGAAATTGAAAAGGTGCTGATTTGTAAAGTGTAATTCTGCATCCTATGTTTTTCTCCCTCCTCCCTCTCTCTCTCTCTCTCTCTTTCTATACCCCTCCTCTATCCCCCTCCTCTCTTTTCTTGGTTTTGTTCCCCTTCATTCTCTGGGCCTCCAGGGAAGGCAGGTTGAAACATTAAAACAGCACTAGAAATTGGTGGGTATTTAATAAGGCTGACAACTACTTGCCTGCCTGCCTCTCCAAGGGTTTCGTTTGAAGGGAATGTGTGTGTTTGTGTGTATGTGTGTGCGTCTGCCTGTGCATTTTGGTGCATACATACTCTTGTGTGTTTGTGTGTGCTACACAGACAGTGCTACAGTGTGGCAGATGTTTGACGGAGTTAGCCTGTGGCAGGTGAAGGGTCGGATGGAGTCGCTGGCAGAGTTTAGATTTAACAATGCTACTTATTTTTCATCTTCTGTTTCTCCATGACCTTCAGGGATTTCTTCTCCTCTCGCTCACTTTATCGCTCTCTCGTTCATTTCATGAAAGACAAAGTTATTCTTCTCTAAACTCGGAGCCCTTTGAATTCCCTAAGGGGAGTGAGAGTTGAGCATACCTGTCATCTGCTTGTCCTTACTTTCACAACTATCACCATGAATTATAAATATTACATTTCTCTCCCTCTTGCCTAGGCCAGGAGGATTCATGTGTCTTATACACACACACACACACACACACACACACACACACACACACACACACACACACACCTGCACTATCTCACATTTGGATTATTCATATAGTGTAGTGGCACTTGATCCAAATCTGATTTGCCTTTGTTCTCCTGCTCCTCTCCCCCTGCTCCCTCTCCTGCTCCTCCCCACCCGCCCCTCCCCTACCGCTCCTCTCCACCTGCACCTCTCTTCCTGCTCCCGCCTCCAACTCTCCCTCCTGCTCCTCTCCTCCTGCTCCTCCCCTCTTTTTCCTCTCCTTTCCCACTCCTCTCCTCCTGGTCCTCTCCCCCTGCTCCTCTCCTCTCCTGCTCCTCTCCCTATCCCCTGCTTCTCTCCTCCTGCTCCTATCCTCTCCAACTCCTCTCCTGCTTCTCTCCTCCTGCTCCTATCCTCTCCCACTCCCCTCTTCCTGCTTCTCTCCTCCTGCTCATATCCTCTCCCACTCCTCTCCTCCTGCTCCTCTCCTCTCCCGCTTTTCTCCTCCTGCTCCTGCTCCTTTCCCCATCCTCTCCTTCCAATCCTCTCCTCCTGCTCCTCTCCCGCTTTTCTCCTCCTGCTCCTCTCCCCATCATCTCCTTCCAATCCTCTCCTCCTGCTCCTCTCCTCTCCCGCTTTTCTCCTCCTGCTCCTTTCCCCATCCTCTCCTTCCAATCCTCTCCTCCTGCTCCTCTCCTCTCCCGCTTTTCTCCTCCTGCGCCTCTCCCCATCCTCTCCTTCCAATCCTCTCCTCTTGCTCCTCTCCTCATCCCGCTCCTCTCCTCTTGCTCCTCTCCTCAGCCCGCTCCTCTCCTCTCCTCTTGCTCCTCTCCTCATCCCGCTCCTCTCCACATCCCGCTCCTCTCCTCCCAGTTTTTTTGTTATGTCTTTCTCCTATCTTACCCCCTCCATTTCCCTCTGCTTTCTGTTCGAGAGTGACAGGGAGGTGAATCAAGTTTTCAGAGGTGCTTTTGTTTCAAACTTTTCTCAGGATGAGAATGTGTGTGTGTGTTTCCATTTTCTTTCTACCTGATAAATTCATGTCACACATGTCACGCACTTGTGCAGACACACAGACACAGGTGCGTGAGCATGGACACACACACACTTATGCACGCACACACATACACACACACACACACAAACACATGCAGTTGCGTGTGTTTGTGTGTGTCTGTGTGTGCTTGTGCATGCTCGCGCACCTATGTCTGTGTGTCTGCACAAGTGCATCCCGTCCCTCTGGGAGGATTTCCCAATGATGTATATGAACGCTGGATTGCTGATGCTACTGTATGTATTGGCCAATTAGAGGCTGAAGCCACCGGTCGGCCATATTGACTCTCCCCTGTAGGAGCAGTGTTACATACACACTTAGAAAAAAGTGCCTTCTAGAACCTAAAATGGCTCTCACAGTTTCCCCATAGGATAACCCCTTTGAAGAACCCTTTT